>NW_010518211.1:0-6714 GCF_000687285.1 Phaethon lepturus | reverse complement strand
TCTTTCCCTCCTCATGATTAATGAGATAAACTGCTTGAATGACCGCTTAATTTAGTCATCTATTTTGAAGATTTAGGGAACTGCTTTGAGAATATTGGTAAGTAAATTTGTTGAGAGTATGAGAGGTATTTATAATTACAGCAGTACCTTGAGAAAGGCTGCACTCTATTTAAGGATGGAACGTGGCTAATACAAGTCAGTTGTGTATGGAGAAATTTCAGCTGTATGTCACACTGCTTAATTTAGAGCAGCCTGTTGTAACTCAAATTGATTAGAGTCCCTTATTGCCGTTGAAAGACAATTTCACATTTGTAATCAGTTTGGGCAGTATGACTAGATATGACTCGCACAGATTTGGTCCTTTTGCTGTTGCCATTTGTAGGTCCAGGGCGTAGCGAGGCTGAGCGCTGTGTCTGGAGGCACAGATGGGCACGTACATTGCATAGGCGCGCAGATCGACACAGAGCTCTGAAAGCAGTGCCATCACTGCTGTATCATCTCTGTCCTCTCCTGCTGCTTCAGGTTTGTGCAGCTGTGTGGTTAATTTATTACTTTTCCTGTCTTTATCTTTTTCTTTTGCTGAATTAGCCCTAACCAGATATCCTTATATATATATATATTGCAGATCCTTGCAAATTGTATATTAATCTAAGTTTAAAAGTAGTCTTCAGAGTAACTAACAGTTTTGTTGTCTCACTGAGATGTCATGTGTTTGTCAACCGCAGCAGAAACGCACATCCATGCAGGATTGTAAGTCCCAAGAGCTGGAACATGTTTAGATAAACATCATCTTTTGCCACTTCCCTGTGAATGTTTTGGCTGGTTGTCCAAGGGTGTTGATCGCCATGGCTCTGGACTTCTACCCCTTGTTTCTAACTGTTTTAAACATGGTATAATCAATCTGACGGGTAAAGTGAGATTAAGAGACTGTGTGGCATGAATTGCCATGATTTTTCTGTCTCTTACTGAAGTTCTCAGCTGTGTATCGGCCAGTGCCCAGCATCAATAGCTGGATCCTTGGTTTAGTAGGACATCATTGCAAGGGGGTTGGGCTATGATCTTTGGAGGTCCCTTCCAAGCCAAACTATTCTGATTCCATGATCTAAGAAAAATGCCGAGTGAGATGCTGGCATCCTTTGTTTCTTTTGCTTGAACATAACCAGCTTGCTGCTTAATTTTCTTCAATGAGGTCCATTCAAGCTGATTTTTCTCCCTCTCTTGGCAGAAAGGGTCTGTCATGTTGGCCCAATAAATTACTGATACTATACAGTATTTGCTAATTTTTGGCTCCTTTAATCCTTATTTATTAGCCATGAAATCCTACATAAATGCTTTCATTATATACAGAACTTAAAAAAAAAAAAATCTAACCCAAAATAGTAGTTCGATTTGATTTAGCTTGTTTTCGTAGGTAGGTATCTCATTTGACTCTATAGTAGCCTACTATTGTTGCCAAAAAATCCTGGCAGGAAACAGAGGACAGCAATAAGTAGGTCTTTCAATATAACAGTCAAAATACTGTAGTCCCAAAAACTTACTCCACAGATCTTATTGGTATGCGCCTCTCTTACTCAACAGCTTGTAAGTGGCTGTATCATCAGTTTTGTTTACATCTTAAAAATAAGTGAAATGCAGTTGTCTCACTCTTCCTTAATGCCTCCTTTGAATTTGAATGTTGTCTAATGATGTGTTCCTACTCTTATAAGATCTAAGCGAGTTAATTTGAAAAATTCACCAGCAGACCAGAGCAGTGAGAGCTTGTAATTGCCCACCTGGTGTGCAAGATATCCTTTTATTTAATAAAAACTTCAAAAGCTCGGTGAGTTTAATTAAAGTGTATAGAAGAATAAAAGTGAGATTAAAAAAGCAACAAAAGAGGGGAAAAAGAAACAGAAAAAATACAGGGAACTGCTGAGAATGTGTTGCAAACTTTCAGGAAAGTATTTTCAGGTAAATTCTTGAGCACAACCACAGGGCACACTTTTGCGGCAGACCAGGAGTGCAAACACAGCTGTCACTCTCCCACTCACCCCCGATTCCCAAGCCTGTCAAAATTAGCCGATGTGTAGTCAACCTTTTCCTTTCATTGCAAGTGCATAACATATCATCCTTGGTGTGACAATTTCAAGCCAGCACGCTTAGATGGAATTCCTGAATCTTTAGTGGATCACTTGAATAAGGGATCTGGTGGGTTGGTTTGGGGAATTTTTTTCTTCCAATTCAAGAGTTCAAGCGGTATTATATCCTGTTAAAGATGGTGAGAGCTTTGGGGATTAAGTGTTTCTGGGGACGGAATGACTTTCTGTGTTGATGTCTCCCTGTGTGATTCTTTGTTTTCTTGGTGTTTAGCTTTATAGTCAATGTACGGAAACATAAAGGAAGCAAAACTGCATGTGACGCCTGTTGAAACAGCGTGTACAGCAGTCTTTCTGAGTAACAACATTTTAGGAATTCCACACACCCTCCACCCCCCAAATTTTGGGAGAATTTGCTCTCCTGACAAATTTTTCTGTGGATAGGAAAACCTGAAATTTTGCAGTGATTTTAAATTATTTTACATGCTCACAGCGCTCCAAATCCTTCATAAGCTCTTGGATATAGAAGGGGTTCTGAGTGCTAGTGTCAGCAGTAAAAGCTGAAGGAATCATTAGTCGTTTCTGTAGGGGCTGCTTTGTGTCCTGGGTCAAAGGGAGAAAGAGAGACAGGGTGGAAAAGAGTTGCCAAGGTTATCAAGCTGGAAGTGTTTGGTACCAAAGCTTGAAGACGCTGGTTATAGCTAAGACACAGAAGAAGAATGAATATTCATTCATACTGCAAGTCTCAGTCTAATGCCTACCTTTGCGGTAGGGCTCAAATAAAAGTATGCAGTGTGTAGCTACTTGCTGCTTCGGGAGAACGGGCAACACCCTCGTTCTGTGAACTCTGGGGTCCAGCCTGTGGTCATTGGGGCCAACGGAAGTTTGTCCATAGATGTTTATTTCCATATGCATATTCTTGAAAAGACTCTTAAATGATGTTACATGTAATCTAGTGATGACTTGCTGATAGGACAGAAAAGGCTGATGTAAAATTTATTACGTACAAAGAATTAATAATTAAAAATTGTCATTCAGTATCACAGTTTATACTGCGATATGGAACTGAAGTTGTAGGTGGTAACAGCTGTCAAGTCATCCAATTTGTCTGTGAAATATTAATTCAAATGATGTGGAAATGTTCCATGGTATCAGTATGAATTCTGAGATTGGCAATTTGGCTCAAGTTCAAAATCCTACACTATATTATTCACCTTGTGTTTGAGAAGGAAAGCAGGAAGTAGCAAAGAAAAAATAAGGAAGTTACAGGATTTAAAATAGGTAAACACCAAACTAGGGAACAAAAACTTTATGAAGAAATAAATAAAATTCTGATGTGTCTGGAGATAATGAACAAATACTAGTAGGTTAAGGGGAAATCCAGCACTTTACGTAGCAAAACACTAAGGATATCTGCAGGTGGATAACTTGTCTTTAGACAAGTAAATGCAACCTCTTAGTTTGCTTCATATATGAAGATCTGTATGTAATTCCCATTGAAATCACAAGAGAGGAAGCTGCTCAAAATGTTCAGGAAGCTTTTAGGGATGAACAAAGTGGCAGGTGATAAAGGAGGATTACCAAACATGTGTCTAGCTCTAGGTTTGTTTTTTTTTTTTTTATTTGGCTATTAAAAACTTATGTATCTTTAGGCCTCAGAGAAAGAGGAGACTTAGGATGAAATTCTGGCTTTTGTGACTTTATTTTTTGAGTCTCGGTTCCTTTTTTCTTCATGCGATATAAGGTCTTTTTAAGTAGAAAGAGAAAACTAAAAAAATATACTTTTAAATCTTTTTCTTGCAATATGCAATGCCTTTATACAGTTCTATACTTTGCTTTTACTTTATACACATGTAAAATTACTATGATTTTTTTTTACTGTTATATGAAGTAGTTGGAACAGATTTAGGTACTATCATCAGTGAGGTGTAGCATGTGACACAGATTAAAATGGTGCTACAGCAGATGCAAAAGCCATGCCTATAATGTTATTCAGCGGTCTTTGCTGTGAACGTTTGAGTCAGGTAATTTTAAAAAACAATTTATAAGGTAGAAATATGCTTCCATTTCTTGGTCTGTACTGATTGTTTTTTGCCTTACTTGTGTATATGTGGTCTGTGTGTGTTTTTTAAACTACAATACTAACTAGTAGACTCTGGCCACAGATACTATTTTCTGACAGATGAAATGTCATAGGAATTGATATAATGGGATATTTTAGATTTGTATTCAAATACTTACTTTTCTGATCACTTACGAAATGACTTGTATGGAGCTCTTCATGTTGTTTGTTGCAATGGCAGTGATGATTTATCATGATCTTTCATTTTTTCTCCAGTGCTGTCTAGTACATGAATAGCTGTCAGCGGATTTTATGTAGTGATAGTGAATCGCCCTAAGACATGGGGCTGAATAATACGTGCTGATATGGCTCGGTTTACTGACAAGTTATGTGAGACACTTGGGGGGGGGCGGGCAGGGAGAGGGATTGACTGTGCCCTTGCCATGTAATTTTTAAAGGAGAATATGGGTTAGGCAAGAGTTTAGGGATTGTGGTTAGAAAACATTTCAAAGCAGTCTATCTTTCTTCCAAATGCTTTCTTAAAGCACACAAGCATTTAACTCTGTCTAAATGCACATATAGCACTTATTGGACCCCTCTCAGAACATGGCAGAAACGGTTGACATCAGTAGTTGCTTGGGCGTAGGTTGTTCGACCACCTTCCTGGTCTAAGTTCTGTTCCTACCTCTTGGTTATCTTGCTGCTACTTGAAAAACCCGTAGGTGTGTTTGTGTGTAAAGCACTTTACTGTTTCTTTTCAGTTACACATGGCTAAGTACACCTTCTTGACCTGAGGAGAACAGAGTATCAACTGAAGGAACCAGCATAGAAAAAAAATTATCTTTCAAAATCTTTTTTTTTTTTTCAGTTGTCTAGGCTTTTTTAACAGTGCCACAGCACCAGGAACCACACAGAAAGGCTGTTGCCTATATCTTAAAGGAAGACATGTCTTTGCATACAGCTGGAATGTATGTTAACCTTGTTCAAGCTATGTTACTGACATGGTCATAGACATCTTTTCTTTGTCTGTAGCTGTTAACTCTTATACGTTCTTTTTATCATGTCCTTCCGTTTGTCACTTAGTAAGAGTTTTGTCCATTTTCTTCCAGACTAGTTTCCTTTTTGCAGGGGGATTTATTTTTGTTCTCAATTTTTGTAGTATGTTCTTTTCTGTTGGCATTGGTAGGACTCCCTTCTGTTTTGTATCACCTGTGAAATTGATAGCTGGTTTGTTTTACTTGATGAGCTGCTTTAAATAATGAAGTTAGGTTTAGGCTAACTCCAGTTCTTACCTAACCCCTTACAGTTTTGTTCAACAATGTAAGAGAGTCCTTGTCTGATGACTTCTCTGCAGCAGTGAGGAAAATCAGAGATAAAGAGAAAACATGAGGTCCGTTCCTTTCCATGCGTCTGATGGAAGAGGTCTGTGTGGTTTGCAGTAATAAATAATACAGCCTGACAGATTTAATGTTGGATTCTCTATGCGTGTACAATAGGGAACACAAATATTCCTCTCAGATCCCTCCCTAGGAGTTATGCTAGCCCACAATTTTACTGTTCTATAAAGATTCATCTGATTTCATCTTCTCTTTCCATTTTTACACTAACGGAGGTTTGAAGTCTGTTCAGACAGGCTGGTGGGGTGAGACATTCTCAGTATTGTACATCTGGGCTTGCCAGATTCTGGATGGTACGTTAATTTTTCTGGCCTTCCAAGGTTTTTGTGCCATCATGAAATGTGAATTTAGATGCTAATTTACTTGTCTTAACTGATCATAAGGCTTTGTGCTGCAACCATTTACGTAAAGATAATATATTTATGTAAACTATGTGACAAATGTTGGATACATATTTTTGAACTCGTATGCAAACAGTGCCGTTAATTATCAGCTATCACTGTACTGATTCTCGAGCTGTGCTAAAGCTTACCATTGATGTGAATTCAGGTGAGTCTAGATATGGTAAAACAGGAGTAGGAATAACGTAACAGCACACTTGACGTGTCAAATAGACCATTTCTTTAATGTTTGTAATAACAGATGGTTTGTGATCATTTTGGATTAGATAAGGGACAGCAGCAGAAGCTAATGCTGCTTTGAAAAGGAGAGAAGAGTATATTTTTTTTGACAAGCTGTATTTGTCTGGTTACAAAAGCTGTGTTTTGCTTTGCTATTACAGTGCCAACTGGAGGGAATATATTGCTGTCTATTGTTAGAGCTGGATGTAAATTGTACTCCTGTTACACGTGGAGAAAGACATTCCTTTAGAGTCTTAATATGTAATGAAATTAGACTAGTTTTTGATAGGGTTGGAAGGACAACTTTCTAGTTTTCTAGGTTGCTTCAGGAAGTATTTTGACACTTCTGGATTTTGTTCTTAGCTCTGAGAGGGGCTGAGTGGGAAGAATGATGACTCTCAAAGATACCTGTGCAGAGTAATTTGTGTTAATTCACTTTGTACAAAATAATCTATAAATATTAAGGTTACAGATAAGGTGCCACATCCTCCTTTGATGCAAACTATCACTGTGTAATGCATTCTCTGAGTTATAGAATCACAGAATCACTAAGGTTGGAA
>NW_010518210.1:3057-15014 GCF_000687285.1 Phaethon lepturus | reverse complement strand
GGTCATAGAAGGAGATCAGGTTGGTCAACAGTTAGTTTATGTCAGAAGATACAGAGATGAAAAAGCATTTTTTTTTCTTCTAATCAAAACAAGCACATAGAAAATATTACGCTAAAATCTATATTGCACTCATACAATTTAGGAAAAACAGATTTATGCTGGGTAGACTGTAGTCTTTTCAAGCATCATCAGCAAAAACCCCAAATACAAATCACTGGAGGCGGCGTGGACACAGATGAATGCGGCAGAGCAGCACAGCGTTACCTTGGAGCATTCATTTACCTAAGTTCTTGCTATTACCTCAAACACCCAATTTACTGACATTAGAGCCAGCTCAGTTTTCATGCTCTAGTTTCTATAATTCACGTACTGTTTTGGATATATTATTGGGCATGTTTTCAGGGTTTTTTTGCCATATATTCGTTACGATAAGGATCATAATTTTTAAGTAGAGAATCTATTACTCTGTAGTTTGCCAAGATATTTCTTATCCTCTATCATAAGGAGACTGTAGGTTTTCATATTTAAAAACCTCAAAAACTTCTGGAATAATTTATTTGATTTATGCCACTTTACGCTTTTTAATCACAAAGCCAAAGATGGATGCATTCATCTCCTGAATGCTGACTGAGCTCATGACACAGCGGCATTTTATCTTAGACTTCTAACGTCATAACATCTACAAAGTTAAAGACATCTATCCATCTCTGCTCACTCACATACTAGACACCCCTAACTATGTCAAGTAAGTCTCTCTGCAGTACTGTTTAACTTCTCCTTGATTCTTATTGCATAAAAAGAACTTTTAGTGAAGATGTATTTGGCTACTTTCCTACCACCAGGAAAGGAAAGCAATAAGGAACGGTGCATTCTTGACTGCTGCATACCTTCAGGGATCAGGTTAATAAGAACAATGAATTAAATGGAACAAAGAAATGAAAATCCATCTGCTGTTGGGAAAACCAAGCCTCATAGCCCTGAATCCCCCAAAAGAAACTGTACAAATTTGTTTTCAGAATTAACATCAAAGGCTGGGGTAAAAAGACACATATGAAATCAAAATATGTATGTGTCACTGACTCTACCATGGTCTTTACCTTGTAAACTTTCTGGGGAAAAGAGCTGTGATTTCTTTTGCAGAATAATAGGGCATACTGCAGGCTCAAAACCCCAATACGTCCCCAAGGAGAACTTCAAACATAAATTATACATTGTCTTAGTTTTGATTGCTTAAAGGAAAACATACAAAATAAAATTGAATTAATGTACTACTAATATTAGCTGCAATTATCTGGATGGTTAAATTCAGCTTACTGGCAAACACGTTTGAAAAACTATTCAAATTTACTCACCTATGTTCATCACAATATTCTGAACCAAAATGTCAATCCCTAATTAAATTTTGCTGATGAAGAAATCAAGGTACAGTTCAATGGCCTGTTCAAGGCCAGAAAAGGCATCAGTGACAAGCTCCTATTTATATCTCCTACCACTGGATAACTCATCTCCAATAGTATAGAGCTCAGTAAAGTGCTTCCATCTCAGATGGTTTTTTATCTCTTTCTCGTTTGAAATATCAGAAATGGAAACTTTTCTCTTTTTTGTGGTCCAGACGAGCACTTTCATTTTTCCTCCCTCTGAGAGAAAAATCCTAATTATACTGTATTTCCCAACATCACACATAAAACCACATCTTACTGCATTCCTTTATTAGCTTCCTTTAAGCTGAACTTACAGTTTACAGCTTGGCTGTGAAAAATGTAACTGGAATAATTTCTTCCTAAGGTGACAATTAGGAAAGAAAAAAGAATTACAGAGGAACCACACAGGCTTGTAATTTACTATCATGACAATTATATTAACACAGGGATGTTCATTTGAATAAAGGGTCCTTGCGATGAGACATTAAAACAGGTATACTTTCCATGTCCTGGGTATCTTTTATCAGAGGTTCTCCGTGCATCTACAGTCATTCATTGATTAAACTGTAAGAACCTCTAGTGTCATCAAGCAATTACTGCCTATGTCCCTTCAGTAAATCCCAAATCAGGGACAGGAACAGATATTTTTTAGGAAGATTTCGAATCTCTAACTGACATTACTTTAATAAACAAATTAGGTTTCTTAGGTGGGTATTTGAGATACTTATGAGTTGCATGAGAAGTTGATGTAGATGTGAAGCATGAGCTAGTGCACACAAACGATATGAAGACCAGCGGCTACTCAGAGCCAAAGGCACTGCAGGAAAGTGAACCAAAAGAGGCCTGAGACAAATTCTAATTCTCCCTACCTCATAAAATGCACAACAGCCCTGTGTTCCAGATTTCCTTTACAAGGAAATTTGCAATAATGGTTGAAACTTGAAATTTCAACCATTTACCCAACAGGTTACATTTTTTTAATGTGCCTCCTTTGGCTAGCATGAATAATGCTTTCCCTAAGTAGTCCTTCAGGATTATCATCCTTTTTAGCCTTGGATGCAAACCTGTCATCATATCTTCTAGTAGCTTTAATGTCATTACTATCTCTCTGGTAGGCTCAGAATAGACTTCTGACACCAATGATACAAAGTCTCTTTCAAACAAACCGAGGACATGCATTCTCCTCCCATCTGTTACTATTCAACTTTACAAAGTTTTTAGATGCAGTTTGTATGATGGACTCTACATAAAATAAGCACTGTTATTAGAACTCTTACTCATTTGATTTTAAATGCCCAGGAATTCTGAAGCCCCCATAAAAGTCCTACGGTTTAAATAAGAACATATTTATTATTTAACTTCAGCTAGACCTTTGCCACAAATCAGAAGTAAAAAGAGACGGAGGAGACTGCCTTCTTCGGGAAAGTAGGTGTTTTAAACCTATCCTGAATGACCAGAAATATTTCTTTGGGGCAGATAAGTACTATAAACACATTTTAGAGAAGTTCCAGGACACAATGGGTTGTATATAATGTAATAGCCTTTTCAATTCAGGAAGCCTAGATTCATATCTACATAGGACAGAAGCAAAATTAATTTGATGGCCTTTGCATAGACCTAATGGACCTAATTAATATTCCAAACCTCTTTTAGAAACAGTACTTGATTTACTTCTTAAATGAGAGCCAAAACGAAATAACACTGTAAAGCCTGAGGTGACAAAGCTCAAAGGGAACAGTCATTTTGGTGCATGATTATGTTTTCTATTGTGGAAGGATCAGGAATGCATATCAATGAGAATGAAGGGTTTGTAAAGAGAAGTAATAGAAGAAGCTCTTCTTACAAATTTTACCTCATTTATAACCTTAGACTACCATGACTACAAGAAGGTTACACTGGACAGTTCTTTTTCATGTGAGTAAGTGGAGTCAAATCAAGGAGATTTCTTTAATCAAACCTGGCTATGGAATTTAGGAGTCAACAACTTACCATAGTTGGTGCCTTTGAAAACTTGCAAAATGTTACTGAAGTCCTCTTTTACAAACAATCTTGTACAGTTGGCAGTTCCTCATGCAGCTGCCTACAAACAGAAACTCATCGAAAGTTGAAGAGTCAGGCCACCCAATATGTACTGTTGTTATACTGTTTGCTCCAACTTTTCACCTCCTACTTCCAGAAAATAATGAAGCTAGAGAAACTCAAGTTTTGTTTCATTTTAGTGTTTTGAAAGATACTGTGGACAAAGATGTTTTACCAGCATTCAGTACTTCATGACTGGAAACCAAGTACCGTAAGTAGCACCCAGCAGCAAGCTCCAGATCAGACCTAAAGCTATTGGTACAACTATGATATCTCAACCTCCACTGCTATGAGGAAACCAGTAGTAAGGTGGCTAAAGAAACCCCCAGTTCTGCCAGGGATGCTGCTGGACATCCATGTACCTCAGGTGTAATTTCTTTGGCTGTTTCTCAGAATGACAGCTTTTCCTCTCAGGACTTGGTTGCCTTACATCTTCATTTTCAAAGCCCATATACTGAAGCTGAACTTTGGGACATTTTAGCAGCTCATCCCTCCCGTCTGCTACTGTTCATTGTGACTCTTCTAGAAAGATATGTTTTTCTGTTACAATAATGGGTGAAAGAATGAGCTCAAAATTAAGTACCTATGTTTTTCTTTTACTGGCATTAGGATCACTCGCATGTCGCAGTCCACACTGTCTGCAAAGCAAGACTAAGTTAGCATACAGCTAAATCACCAAAGACAGAGCTGAAGCATGAAATAATCTGATTCACCAGCATTCAGTTGAGTTATTTACAGCTAAATGGCACTACATTGTCACAGAGGGCACCAGACTGGTCAGTTGAGTGAAATCTTAAGAAAGGCATTTCCTTCTCTCTGTTTCAATTTCTTATCTGCAAAAAGGTGTTAATGCCACCTGCCTCTTTATTGGAACCTTTGAGTGGTACAGATAAAGAAAAAAAAAATTTAAAACGTTACTACTCTCAGCATGAGTTACACAATTTTAATCAAAGAAAAATATTAAACTGGGGAGATCATTTCTCTTGTTCTAGGCTAAGGGAAATTATGGTCAAGAGTGTAAGTGAGACAGACTTAATGAAAATGAAGTTTCTTAGAAAAAAACAAATCTAAACAAAGCCTATGTTAATTATAATTCTCCTCATAGCTTTAAAAATGGACACCTGAGAAATCTGACTTGCTTAACTTTGATGCCAAGCAATCAGCTATGCAATGAACAGATTAAAAGTGATAACTGAGCAGAGCCCAAGTGAATCAGCGAGGTGATCCTGTCTTACGCTTAATCCCTAAGTAGCCACTTGGTACATTCATAGGACGAGGCCTCTATTCCCTCTTTTCATACAGAATAGAATTGCCTCTTGTCATCTCGTATCAGCAGAAATTGAGATTCCTCCATCCTTGAAAAACACTTCATTTTGTGCCTTTCTATTCTGTAGCAGAATACTATAAACTCCAACAGAAAGACAACAACAATTCTTGTTGTTGCAAAATAAACAGCAGAGAGCTTCTTAGTTTTCACATTCAACAGCAACAAATTTATTTTAGTCCAGCAGTTCAAAGACACACTCCTGCTAAAGTGACACTCGCCCACTGAAATACCAAAACCATTTTCAACACTGTTGACTCGTATTTTAAGTTTCATTGCATTGAACTGCATTATTTTGGGGAAACAGTCTAGAAAAAAGCATGATAACAAGCTAGTCTCTAGGGCATCAAGTGCCTTTTCATGGACCTCTCTACTGAATAGTGTGGAAACACATGTGAGGGCAGCACGAGAATTCATTGTGGTAGAGAGGCTTGCTGTGATACAGACATGGGAGCTACTTGAAAGTCCCAGCAAGTCTTTGTCTGAGAAAACAAGTAAAGAGCTCTTTTTTATTTGGCCTTTATTGGAATAATTGATGTTGCTATAGAGAACAGAGTCATAAATTTGATCATCATTCTCTCAAAAAAACCCCAACTAATTTCTCTAAAGAACAGTCTGATAGCAAGTACAATAATTTAGCAGATAGATTTAAAGCAATCCTAACTGCAAAGCAAATTTACCTTGTAAATTAAGAACCTACACACCTAAATCTATACCTTTACATGGGAACACAACGTTAGCCTTGCTCAAAGCCAGTTCCAAATACCAAGTGAAAGCAGTTTTCAGATGCCAAACACTTCAAACATTGACTTTTGACAGTTTGTACTTACATAGGAGAAAATCATCCCGAAGAACTGAGTTTCCAATTAGACCTCAAACTTCTTTATCTGAGAATTTGGTCGCCAAAAAACTCTTTCAACTATGGGCACAGTTACAGAAGGGTTTTGGGGTAGGTTTTTTTCTGCCCAAAATAACTTTCAGCAGATTTTCACAAAACTGTCTTGTTATCCATCCTTTTGAGCGCATATGCTAGCGACTCCATGGAGAAGAACTGGCTAAGGACCCTGATATACACTTCCTCTCCTTGTTTGCTTGAGCTCTGTCTTGGGAACTGCTTGCTGCTCTCTCAAAGGTGGACCAAGTTCACAACTTAGATAAAGGTAGGTTGGTCTAGGCAGTCTCCACCAGGGACACCAGCCACTAGGCTACTCTTTTTCCCTCCTGATACCAATTCAGTTAAAAAAAAATTAAAAGAGTAGATTTGAACCTATCATTATCCAGAAAAAAATACCTCAACTGGAGTTTTCAGCTGGTTCCTTAAAATCTCTTTTGTCAAGATGGGAAAATGTAACAACCTCCCCCTCAGAAACCCCAAATTTCACTTATCTTTCCATCTTCTGTCTAAAGGAATCTATTGTTTCAGTACATGAATACAGATTGCTTTTGTCAAAGCTCTCTATTACCACCAAAATGACATGTACATTAGTCAGTGGAGGAATCTAGAAGGCTCAAAATATTGGACACATTTGGTAAGCAACATTTATGTTGTGATGTGTATTTTCATCCTTTCTTGGATTCCTCACCAAGGTCTATAACCTTCGGTTGCTGACAGCTAAGACCCAGATCCGCTACATTCCAGTGTCTTAGAGTAGTAGGCATTGTGCTTGCTTCCTCCTACCTGCTCAGACAGGAGTAGCCATAGCTCAAAGTTTAAACCACACAAGTTAAGAGCATTGCACTTTTTTAAAGCACCATAAGGATACGATGCTTTGGCAGAAGCTATTCGTATAGATCAGTAATCTAATTTCATGGTAGTTTATGTTTGTGGAAATCACTATGCTGAATTGCACACAAGACTCATCTAGCTCAACACTGCCTCTGCACCAGACACTTCGGAAGGAAGGCAAAGAGCTGCAACTTCTGGTACTGTGGAAGGGCGAGGGAACAAAAAACAAGCAACACACCCTTTTCATACTTCTGCCTTGGTCCCAAGAAAACAGGCATTTAAAAAACTTGGATTTTCCAACAGAGGGCTGGAAAGTTTCTTCAAAAAACATCTGTGAAGCATGGCCAATAGGAATTTCCCATATCTTTACCCATTTTCCAAAAGTTCTTCAGTTTTCTGAAATGCCACTCAAGTTCACATCAAGCGCTTTAATGCACGTTCCCCTGCACCAAACCACTCCCTCCCAACCGGCAGAAAGAAGCTGGCAACCACCCCCTCAGCTCGCCAGTGGCACAAAGGAGGATTTTTAAGGGTCTGCAGACTTTACTTTTACAGGATCAGACAAGAAGGAATAATTTCTCCCTGTGTGAGCCAATGGGAATTGGATGTCAGCACTTTATGAGGAATCAAATTCCCTTTGTTTACTACAAATCAATTTATATCCTAAGGATTCCTGCATGAAAAAGTCAGTCGTTCCTCAGGCAAGATCTCCATTTACTCTTGCCTGAGGCAGACTCTGAGTCAGATGTTCAGAGCTGAGCTCCTGAGTGCTCGGTGACACACAGGCAGCATGAAAAGCTTCTCCCAACCTCAATGTCACATGCTGATGAAGGGCAGATCTCCTTAACTTCAACACGAACAAGACTAGGGCCCATGACTTCTGCCCTTTAGAAGCAAAATATGTCAATAAGTATTGAAGGGAGGTTTTTTAATTGGCAACTTTCTCCGAAGTGAAGCCCAGTCTGTTAGTAAAGTATTCTTCATAAAAGCTCTCCAATCTCTTTACCCTTATAGGGTATTAAATCAAGTTTGCAGCTCTAGTGTGGCCTGCTTCCAAAACTGGAACATCTGCAAACTCTAAATCCCTTTTTACTATAAACTCAAAAAAGGCTTTCCCAGGAAAAAGTTTGCACTTATACTGGAAGCCACACAGCACTGAAAAAAAAAATAAAACAAAACCCTAAAGTATTAATAATACCCTTCCCTGAGACTAGAGTGCTTTGTAAAAATGTGAACAAAAATAGGAGTAATATCTGAGAAATTACAATTCTCCTTCACATATGGGATCTTGATTTGTAAACAAGGACCTGTGACTTTAACAGATGATTCAAAACCCAGGGAAAAAACCAAACAATAACTATATTTCCTGAGGAACCTCCCCAAAGCTAAGACATTTATAACTTCTGCACACTAATGAAACAAACACGGATCTCATCTGTTTTTCAAGATTTTAGAAAGAAAAAAAAAAATCTCAGCTGCATTTAGCTTTCTCTATTCTATCCAATGAGCATGTTATATATCTTCTCACTTCAGGGTTAACCCTTGAAAGGGAACACTATGCATATTCATGGCGCTCAAAGCGTTTTCAAATTGGATAATCTGGTCACCTTTTCACCTCAACTGATAGTTCATTTCTGAGCCTCTGCAGCAGAACTTCAACAAGCCAGCAGCCCATAATACCAGAAACAGCATCTTTTCCCTTCTTCTTTCTGCCACTGTACTTGATGATGAGATAGACATTTTGCCCCAAAACAGGAAAAGTTATTCTAGTAGGCGCAACACTGTCCTCAGTTTTAATGACTTGATGTGCACCTTGACTTTATGTTGAAGGACATTTAACATGCACTAATTATGACCATCCCTACTTAAAATCCTTCAGTAATTTAAGTCATCAAAATATACATGAAGCACAGCAGGATGCCCTCCCCTGGTCTACAGACATAAACCAAGGTACATCCCATTAAGCAACTGTTCCAACTCAAAGTAAATAAATGACAGAGACCAAAATCAACCTAAGGGTATATTTAAGAGAATATGCTAGGTGCATTGCTTGCCAGTAAAGTCCAAAGTAAAACAGTAAAAAAGGGCTTTTAAAAATTATTTTTCTTTTTTTTCCATTGCCAGGCTCAAAGACTCTCAAAGGGGAAGGTATCCCCATCTTTTAACAGACATAGAAAGTTGTGTTCATTCAGTACGGCACAGAAAAACCTGGAACACAAGGTCTCCTGAGTCTTAATCTAGCCCCCTATCCACTGGACCATCCCCCAATACTAGGGACTGTAAAGACAATAAACCACCGGGGATCACAGCTAAAACATAGGCAAGGATCATCAATTAATCTGAATCACTGAAGACTCTTGAATCAAAGGACATACACCAGTTTCCTTGAGGTAAGGAGCTTTACACCATGTTTAAAGGCAAGACTGAAGACTGAGGGAGGAGGAAGGCTCTAGAGAAAAATGGGCATCTACTCTTTTTCACACATCTATTAATGGTCAAATGCTTGCGACTGTGCATGAGTGTATGTAAAGAATGCACAAGGACTGAGAAAGAGGGTTATCTGGCACAGAATTCTGATATTAGGAACTATGGGCTTATTTTAAAATTTGACTAGAAAAAAACCTCAACAGAACCTTAAAACATAATGTGGTGGAAGGTATTCAAAATTTCTGAGCAATTATTTCCCAACGGCTTCACCATAGAAAGTAAAGCATGGTAACTGAAAAGAAAGCAGGCATACCTGCCTTTAGTGTAGTCCTGTGGCATAAAGACGGACATTAAACACAGTTTCAGTTATTTTCTGTAAGTTATAATTACCACCATTGCTTTAATTACTGCATTTTGCAGATGACCCATGCAATAACCATTGAAAAAAGTCATTAAAGCTAATGAAAAATTCAATTCCAAAGACTTCACTGGATTGGCTTCTAAATTCAGCTTTTAGAGTCGTGAAATAAAACACTTTGACAGTTTACATCATTAAGTAATAGAATGTCATATAAATGTCCTCTTTTAGTCATCATTCATTTAATTATCTCCACCATTGAAATAATGCAATAAACCCACGCTGATCAGTGTGACTTAGCACTTAGAAGCACAAATCTAAGAATACAAAAACAGGTATAGTGTTTTTCCTCAAAAAAAATCAATTTCAACTTCAGTCTATCTTCTAGTACACATGATTATTAGCTCCTGCTGGTGGATTCACCATTCTACCTGGACTATAAGGCAAATATATAAATATTACATATAAAAAAGAGATTTGCAAGAGGATAATAACTGCTAAGATTAATTAGGGATTGAAAAAGAGAAGCAACTGTTAAAAGAATAGATCGAACCTACCTTTCTTTTCTCTGTTTCTCTAGAAAGAGATTATTTCCCTTCTCCAGTAAGTCAGGAAGCCAGTCACCACTTGCCAACCCTTTGTCTCTGGAGCATAGTTGGGATTTCTTGTTTAATGCTCCATGGTAGCAAGCTGATCACGGTTAGCCCAGATGTGGGATTTGAAGGTAGAAATACAGCTATAATTTTTTTTGAAGTGTACAATTTAATAAAAGTCAATATTGGATTTTGTAACATAGTGGCATCTGAGATATTCTTAGAATAGATGACACAATGTACGGAAAACACAGTATTTCATGTACCACTGATTAGTAAAGATTAGTAAATATGTATTTTATTATGATTTATTGCTCAGTAATGGTTTTCACATTTAATATAATTTTAAAAAGCGGTATTAAATCCATATACCAAAACATTTTAAACTACATTCACAGACACTTGCAAATAGGGATATATTCGCTTGTGTGTGTCACTGCTGCAGGTCTCTGTTTGCAAAATAGAGATCCCATATGTGAAACAGAAGTACTGTTTCTCAAGGCTGTGAAGTCACTTCTATTCACATTAAAAACTATTATGTACAACGACGTATACCAGGAAGAATCTTCAAGTTTTTATATCCAAAAGGGACATTTCCACTTGTAACAAAAGAAAACCATGACTTAAAATTCTCACCATTTCCTTTTAAATATTCAACATTCCAACTTCATTCATCCTAATCTCTGAATTGTTTTCAGCAACTAACACAAATTAAATGCAGAGTAAGAACAAAGTTTTAAGCAAAGCAGGTTCACAGGTAGCATGCAATCAATAACCAACTGTGAATCTGAATTCTTATAATGTTCTTCCAATATTGCACTAACTCCAATGACGTGTGAGTGAAAAAAAATTAAAGGAATCCTACATCCTTCTCTTTGATCACTGCAGATTTGTATAGAAGGAGATCTCAATTTAGCAAGAAAATAAAATAGAATGAATAAATCAAATCTGTGTTTACAAAAGGTCTTGACATATAATATGCACAATTCTTACTATCAATAAGCATTGGCTTTTTTAACCTCCTCTAGAAAACTCAGCCTATGGCATTAAGCTTGCATTGATAAAAAATGCAAACTGTAGCACGCTTGTTTTCAAAGTCATGCGATGGGATGAATCATGTACCAGAGAGGAGAGCAGAAAAGCTTGTCACCTTGAAAAATGGTTACCCATGTATGTTGGCTACAATCATTTCATACCAAGAATATTACTTAGCAATGTAAAGGAGAACAGGAACACACTTCATCCCACTAACTGAACTTCATCATCTTCTCATGATGTAGGCACTGGCTGTTCCTGTCGGTCTGCTTATTACACATAAAGGAATTAGGGCATTAGGAGTACTAGCAAAACATTTAAGTTCAGAGAGCAATCACACCCCTGAGGAGACCTGACACTAGATCAACCAAATATTCTCATCCACAGATCACACTGTCACTTCTACAGGTTGCACCATCTCTAACATGTCCACCCACGTCAGCTGTAACTCAGAGAGAAAACAGATTTTCTCAGAACTTGCAGTGTGACCTATACAACACATGCCACCAGATTCCTCCAATTTACACACGGGAACAACTTTTAGAAAAACATCAGTGCCGGGCGCTGGCAAATCCAATGTCTTTCATGCAAGTGCTGCTGTGATTAGTGAGTTATTCTTTTTGTTCAGAAAAGCTACCTGAATCAAGTCTGAATGTATCTAGCTTCAGTCTCCAGCTGAAGGACCTTTGCTGCCATGTTTTACTTTCCATCACCCATTTTCTGTTCCTCAAAAAGATATGCATAGCTTGTAATCAACATAAAGGCTGGGGGGTGAACGGACTGAGAGCAGCCCTGCAGAGAAGGACTTGGGGGAACTGGTGGATGAAAAGCTGGACATGAGCCAGCAATGGGCGCTTGCAGCCCAGGCGGCCAACCGTGTCCTGGGCTGCACCCAAAGCCGCGTGGCCAGCAGGGCGAGGGAGGGGATTCTGCCCCTCTGCTCCGCTCTGGTGAGACCCCCCCTGCAGTGCTGCGTCCAGCTCCGGAGCCCTCG
>NW_010518210.1:0-2937 GCF_000687285.1 Phaethon lepturus | reverse complement strand
AGACCATCTTGCAGCTGCCAGTACTTAAAGGGGGCTTCTAAGAAAGATGGGGACAGACTTTTTAGCAGGGCTTGTTGCAATAGGGCAAAGGCTAATGGTTTTAAACTAAAAGAGGGCAGATTTAGACTAGATCTAAGGAAGAAACTTTTCACAGTGAGGGTGGTGAAACACTGGACCAGGATATTTAAAGAGGTGGTAGATGCCCCATCCCTGGCAACATTGCAGGTCAGGTTGGACGGGGCTCTGAGCAACCTGATGTAGTTGAAGATGTCCCTGCTCATGGCTGGGGGATTGGACTAGGTGACCTTTAAAGGTCCCTTCCAACTCAAAGATTCTATGATTCTATGAATGTCTTATAACCTTGCTTTCTTAAAACTAAATACACTGAGCTCCCTCTCAATCCTTTTTACATATTTTTCTGGTCGTATAAGTATTTCTGAATCTCATTTAATTTTTCATAACTATAGCTATTTTTCTTTATAACAACAGCATGGTCTAAAGATATAAGTACTTCAAAGAATGTTCATATGTTGGGAACCTATAGAGCTTCAACATAACATTCTTAAATCTTTATTATAAATGTATTACTTTACAAAAAAGGAAATATAAAAATAACTTACAACCAAAAAGGTGCAAAGACTATGTATTTTAATATATATATGCATTTGGATTACCATATTCAGATTTTATCAAGATGTATCGCTGTTACATAAGATAACTAGAAAATTACTGAATTTAATGCACTGTACATGATGTGCGCTGCCTTTGAACAATGAAATTTTGCTGGTTAATGTTTTCCAAAAGCCTTCTTTGTAATGAACATCATGAACATGGCCATAATGAACATGGGCCAGCTCAGAGAAGAGGAGATATGAAAGAGCACGTCAATTTTAGTATTACTGCCATCTAAACAATTAGACAGGAGATCTAAAATAAAATTTAGTTAATTGTAAAATGTAATTATCTTTGAAAGAAGTAAACCAGCATTAATTCTTCTAAGTGTTCATATAAACACAAAGGGTGTTCTCAGACACTCTCCAAGTAGGCAAGTAAAAGAGAAAACTGGCATATTAAAATGAAAGAGAAGAGCATCACAATCAGGCAAACAAAAATGTAAAATTTTCTTCAGGGAAACATTAACAAGCTTCAACTCATAAACTGTATTAGTGCTGGTTTTATTTTTGTGATTAATATCACCTTGGCTGTTACTAGTGCTCAACTTTGCTTCTACATAAAATATATCAAGCTTAACTGATGCATTTTATCTTCCCTGATGTTACTGAAAACGGAGTCAGCAACTTGCTGGTTCAAGAAGTATGAACTGAAGTTCTCACACAGCGCAATGGTGCAGGTAGGCATGGAGCATGTCACGAAGGACGGGCATAGACAACTGCAGCCTGGCAAACTGAAACCATAGACAGCAGGGTCAACCTCCAGTCCAAATGAACAAGCCTTCTTCAGCATGCAAACATTTAAGAAAAAAATAAAAATGTCCGCAGTCTACTATAACTGATCTATAAATTATTCTTTTTCTGGGCTGGCAAGGGATAGATGATTAAAAGGTACACATGAAACAAATATATCTGACATACACATGCCATGCTGCTTGAGTGTAGACAGCCTACAAAACCTGCATCTTTCCTTGATGTGAATTTCTTTTAAATCTAAAATATTTCTGATATCTAAGTATTTGTCCTGTCTTAACAGCAGTTTCAAGTGATGAATTTATTTCATGACATGGCTACAACAGTAGAGTAGGAACCAATTTGAACCTTCTAAGTTTACATCTTGTAGGAGTAACGTAAATCGGGTAACTCTAGTTATCAGTGTCATAAGTAGCTCTAAGTTCACTGATACCAGAAACATGTTTCAGATAATCAACAAGCCAAGAAAAAATATTTCTGTTTTATAGAGTTAGCAATGCAGTTTCTTCCAGATTTGAAAATGAGAATTTGGGTGCAGTGAAATGAAAGAGGCAACTGGAAACCAATTAGCTGAACTGAAAATGGAAATTGTTTCAGCCCCAGATCCGCAATCTTCACTGAGACTTGCATCAACGTATTTATTTTATCTTATGCTTTGAAATGGGCTTCCCATGATGAACTGCAAACACCCCCCGGTTTGGTAGAATTTGAGTATTTTGTTATTTACCAACAATGGCAGCAACAAAACCACCACTGATGTTTTGATTTATTTGCATTCCTCTTTATAGATGTTTGGGCAGATGGTTCTTTTATCTATTTAGAGATATGAAACTCAGACCAGGAGTTTTAGCCCAAGGCTGCTCCTCCACACTCTTAAGTTCTGTGCAGACTGAAGAGGTTAATCCACCAACAGGATCTACCACAGCTAACGCAGCCAGTGTAATGACGGTATAGAAAGCCTTCCTTTCCTTCTCGCCTCCCTGGAACGGCTATTTGAAAAGGAGGTGTTTTGGGACGGGCACGGACATGGTTATTTCCCACAGGTTGGGCCTCGCACACTGTGTTAAGGAGCAGCACATGAACGCCTGGAGAAACATCTGAAGTTGCAGATATCTGTTAATAAGACTCTGGCAATGTGGCCTGCTTGTCTCACTTAAAAACAAACTTTAATGATGGAGCTTGCTATCACATACCAAAAGTGAATAGTACAATCAGAAAGAAAACCCATTCTGTAGTTTGAGTGCACTGTTCAGTAGCCGCTGCTCAGAGTAATTAGAAGCTCTCATATTCAACCCTCCATAGATAAGATACATGTGAGGCAATACTGACGACGTCCTGCTGTGAAATCCTCCAAGGTATTCCCACGGGTAAATGTGGAAGTAGAAAACCCTGTATTTTGTGTCATCTTTATTTAGCAACATATTAGCAGTGCCCAGTAATGAAATAATGTTAGAACTTTGAATACAATTAGGACCTTTCCTTACCCGGGCGCTGGCAGCGGGGGCTGCCGGGC
>NW_010518209.1:0-9160 GCF_000687285.1 Phaethon lepturus | reverse complement strand
CCCTGCCATATCCAGTAGGGGATGGAGATTCGCTTTGTGTCTCTTTTTGTTGTTAATATATTTGTAAAAACATTTTTTATTATCCTTTACGACTGTGGCCAGACTGAGCTCTAGCTGGGCTTTTGCCTTTCTGATTTTGTCCCTGCATGGCCTAACAAGATCCTTGTACTCTTCATGAGTTGCCTGCCCCTTCTTCCAGAGGTGATAAACTCTCCTCTTTTCCCTGAGTCCCAGCAAAATCTCCCTGCTCAGCCAGGCCGGTCGCCTTCCCCGCCAGCTCTTCTTACGGCACATGGGGACCGCCTGCTCCTGCGCCTTTAAGATTTCCTTCTTGAAGACTGTCCAGCCTTCCTGGGCCCCTTTGTCTTTCAGGACTGACTCCCAAGGGACCCTCTCAACCAGCGACCTGAACAGGCCAAAGTCTGCCCTCCAGAAGTCCATGATAGTGGTTTTGCTGACCCCTCTCCTTACTTCACTCACAATTGAGAATTCTATCATGTCGTGGTCGCTAAGCCCAAGATGGCCTCCGACCACCACATCTCTCACCAGTCCTTCTCTGTTTGTAAACAGCAGGTCCATTGGGTGTCCCTTCCTTCTGATGCTGTGGGAACGGGAGTAATCAGTGCCTGTGTGCTTCTGCTGGGCCACTTGTGACCTTACATATCTCTGTCAAGTCCTCCAATTATCTGTTTTGCTCACTGAAGAATGTGAATTTCTCACATATCTTTTGTGCCCAGCCATGATGCCTTTCTCTCTACATTTTCTAGCTCTTCTTTATATTTGACGAATGGGTCTAGGCATATTGTCCAAGGTTTTCCTCCCTCTGCCTTGTTTGCCCATCCAGTCATCATCAGTATATAGGCTGCAGGAAGAGGATCGGTGTCCCATGGAAGAGGGCCTCTCCAGCAATTTCGCATTCTTGAAAGTATTGCGCCCATTCTGGAGCTTACTTCAATGCTGGACACAGCAAGAGCTCTGCCCATTCTGATTCAGAAAGAAGTTACCCACCTCTGTGCACAGAAACAGCCTCAGTGAGATGCTTAGTTAGGCATGTGCTTAACTAGTCCACTAAATTGTTTTAAACCACTGGTGTGAAAGGTGGGTAAGGGAGCAGAGAGTTACAAAAGTTTTCATTCTTGCTTGCTAGCACATATCGTAAGTGTGGGCAATGCCGAACTGATGCTTTAGAGAAACAGAAAAACATGCCCCGAACACCTCCATGTATAAGGGAGCGACTCCAATTTGCACTAGAGCTGAAATGTAATCTAAGTTCTTTTTCTTTGCAGGTAGGGATGAATATCAGCTGGGAACAAAAGAAGGAGCGAAAAAAAGTATCCTAGGCAATTTTTGCAAAGAATTTATTTTTTCAGATTGGTCTGAGGATCAACAGGATTGGACCTTAGCACCAGCAACCTCCAGCAGACTGCAATGGCTCTGCCTTTAATACACTTCCACCCCTGTGTGTTATACAGCCGTAATACTGAACACACGAGGCAGACAGCTGCCCCGAGGCAGTCTCTGTAAAAACTTCCATATCACAACGGAACTGAACGTACCATTATAACACCACGTCTCCTTCATGGTAAGAATTGTTCTGAAAACCAGGCAATGTCATGGAAATGTTATAATAGACACATCCGGAATATATGGGTGAGTTAGTCGTCCCCAGTGATATATTTCTGTTTCTTCTAGTATATATAGAGCAGGTTAAATATAATTATCATTGGTCAAAGGGTCCTTTTCTTTACATACTTTATCAATGTATTACCTTAATTATCACAAAGGAAAAAGGAAAAGTGTATTTCTTAATATCTGCTGGTATAAGCTCCTCTAAGTCATTTCCATCACAACATGCATTTTTGCTCTCCGAAACGCATGAATATTTTCTCTCTCCCTAAATCCCATAATTGTTTTATTGCTACATTAAAAAATGTAAATAATCATTCCCCTTCCCATAATAAATTAGACGCAAACTGTCTAGCTCTGAAAATGAACATTTCAATATCTTCAGACACACAATGACATCATATCAATATTTAAAATCATTTTATGCATGTATTCCAGGTTGTCCAACTTCATTAAGGGCATTTATCAGCCCTCCAGCTACAGTGTATTCCCATCGGAGTTGTAGGCCTCAGGCCCTACCAAACAGAAATTTAAACTAACTTGCCTTTTTAATTCACATTATTCTCAAATATTCTCTTTTTTAACCCCCTGCCATGACTAAGACATTTAGACCTGACTATGATTTTGTGCACATCAACATTTAACAGACAAAATCCCCATTTTTATGTCAGAACTTGAGTACATGAAAATAATAGTCTTTCCCCTTTAGTTTTGCTCCTCTTTCCCCATCCGTCCCTATTTCCTGGGTGCAATAATAGCCGTGCTTCTTTTAATGTTCTATGGTAAGTTAATAATTTGAGATACAGGTTGATAGGGATATGGGGTTGTTGGGTTTTTATGTTTAAAAATTTACAATCATTTCAAATGTATTAAGTTTCATTCTTTTTCTCTCTCTTTCTCTTTCCAAAATAATAAAAAAACCCCTCTTGATCTATTTTTTATACAGCTGAGGATGCGCAGCATGAATACATATCCTTGCTAGTGGCATCAAAAACTGTTGTATTAGCAAAAAACTTTTTTTTTCCCCACGGACAAAATAAACAGTCTTCCCATTGTTCTGGTCTATGGGATGACTGCAGGCCAAGGATACACTTGACCTTCTGGGCTGCAAGCGCACATTACCGACTCACGTCCAGCTTTTCATCCACCAGCACCAAGTCCTTCTCGGCAGGGCTGCTCTCAATCCCTTCATCCCCCAGCCTGTACTGATACCGGGGGTTGCCCCCATCCAGGTGCAGGACCCTGCACTTGACCGTGTTGATCATTATGAGGTTCAAACGGGCACATTCCTCCAGCATGTACAGGTCCCTCTGGATGACATCCCATCCCTCAGGCATGTCAACCGCACCACTCAGCGTGGTGTCATCTGCAAACTTGCTGAAGGTGCACTCAATCCCACTATATCATTGATGACGATATTAAAAAGTACTGGTCCCAGTACAGACCCCTGAGGGACACCACTCACCACCAATCTCCATCTGGACATTGAGATGTTGAGCACTACCCTCTGGATGTGACCATTCAATCAATTCCTTATCCACTGAACAGTCCACCCATCAAATCCATCTCTCTCCAATTTAGAGAGAAAGATGTTGTCGGGAACCATGTCAAAGGCCTTACAGAAGCCCAGACAGATGACATTGGTAGCTCTTCCCTTTTCCATTGTTGTAGTCACTCCATCATAAAAGGCCAGTAGGTTGGTCAGGCAGCACTTGCCCTTGGTGAAGCCATGCTGGCTGTCTTGAATCACCTCCCTGTCCGCCATGTACCTTAGCGTAGCTTCTAGGAGGATCTGTTCTATGATCTTCCCAGGCACAGAGAGGAGGCTGATGGGTCGGTAGTTCCCAGCGTCCTCCTTTCAACCTTTTTTAAAAATGGGTGCAATGTTTACCTTGTTCCACTCACCAGGTACTTCACCTGACTGCCATGGCTCTTCACGATACTCCCACTGCAGCCCAGAAAGCTCTACAATGAGGGTTTTTATTTGTTTGTTTTTGTTTTTTAAACTTAATTATTATCAGACTTACTCCTTTAAAAGTACCAAGGAAAATGTCCCACTCTTCAGCACTTTGAGGTGCTCTGAGTCATTTTGTCTTCTGTCGTAGTGGGAATTATCCTTGTTGTGGTGGAGCCTGCCGTGTCAGGCACGCCCAGATATCTTGGCCTCCAGTCTTCATCTTGAGGACAAAGCTAGAGTAGAAGAGTTGTTCTGCTGCTAATAGCCACCCAGTCAGTGAAGGCAGTCTGGCATCTGCTTGTTTTCTCTGTACAGTCATCAGCCAACCTGATTATGGAAGAGCTGGAGCTGTTGGAGGAGTTTGTGTCCTTTGAAAGTACTGGCAGGTACTCTGCAATAAATGAGTTGGCTTTCTTCCCAGAGTTCATGTCGTGGTGTGGCCCCTTCTCTGTAGACTCCAGGGCAGGCTGCCCTTGGAGCCAAAACCTATTCTCTCAACATACTGCAAGGACAAGCTAATCCCAACATTTCCATTGCCAGCCAGGCCCTATCTGCAGATGTCAAAAAAAGAGCTGGAAAAGAGAAAATGTTTGAGACAGTGAATGCCCCGACTGTTTAAGTAGATCACTGAGAAGGGGGGTGGTGGTGGTGAAAGGGCAGTTAAGATTAGATCTCTGGGCACTATTACAGTAAGTTATATAAATACGAATAATAACAACAGGAGAAGAGAAAGGGAATGGGACATGTGAAATGATCACAGTAAGGAACAGAATGTGAGAAGAGGACTTTGAAAACAGAGCTGGGAAGGTAAAGAATCACCATGAGAGAGATGAAGAGAGAAGACAGCGGATAAAGAGGAAGAGATGCAGGGACAGGGCAAGCAGACAAGCAAAGAATAGAGAGGAGGAGACACAGAAATAGAAAGTAATGAAAAGAAGTAGAATACTAGTAAAATTGGAGAGATGCTTAAACTGCAAAAAGTCCAAAACTGAAGCTAAGTTAGAATAAAGAGGATGGAAAAGAAAAAGTAAAAAAAGAAGTCACAATAAAGAAATAAATGTAGAAAATAAATTTAAAATTAGAAAAAAAAAAAGAATGTAAATCTATGGAAATGGAGAGAGAATATGAGTGGGAAAGGACAGTTTTTTATTTTTTAAAGTAGTGGAAACCTGCCCATAAAAAGGACTATATAAAAACTTGTCATTACTGTTTGTTATTTATTGCGCCTTTCTCATCAGGCAAGCTATGCTGATGTAGCTATGTCCAGGCCTTGGAAGAGTATGGTGCCACTTATGACACTATTTTTATGTTACGAAAGGTCTATTTTTACGTTATGAAAGGAGTTTGCTGGACTGATGAAGCAACGTTTTCCTCTGGGTCTTGGGCCCCATGTCCAGTCCCTGCCAGGACATGTATGTCCCACACATGTAACACCCACATGTGTTGTTGATGAGTGCATCCCTCCGTGAGGTTGCGGGAATCACAGGGAGTAGCGTTTCGGGTCAGGCTTGAGGTACATTGGGAGAGGAAGACACAGCTGCGGAGCGCCAGACTGCGCCGCACCTGGCTAAGGCCAGTGTTTTTTTCTCTCTCATTTTCATGAACACATCATTCATTCATAAATTTTTAAAGGGGAAAGAATCATTGTGTAATGAACTTTTGTGAAGAAAATGGAGCAAGGGAGAAAAGAAACACTGTGATCTCCTTTACTCCCTAGACTTATGACCTGCATAATGCCAATCATGGTGCTATTTAGACAGCCTTCCTATTTAGCCGACATTAAATTTGTATGCTCCCACATGGTTGAGTTGCTACTTTTTTTATCCATGCAGCTGGGATTCTCTGAGGGAACATGAAGGGTCAGGGGGAGGAGGGGAGGCAAGGACAGCCATCTCCAAAATGCAGTGGATGCTTGCACTCAGGCAGGTAGAAGCCGAGGGGAATCAGTGGCGGCAGCCGTGCAAATGAGGTTGGTTCCTCCGTGGCTTTTTTATTCTTCCGAGCACTCTGAAAATGTGGGTGTGCATGTTAAAACTGCCCTGTGAGGCAGCTCTGACATGTGGGGCTGCCTGGCACAAACACAGCACGTAATAACACAAAGTATTTGGCAGCGTTACAGGGCTAATCTTTACGTAACTGTTCCCGAACAACTTCTCTAGCACGCTGAGCACAAACAAGCTTTCCATCAGCCTTTGGCTGCATGCAGATTGTCTTGTGTCACCTGCTTCTCTGCTGAGCAAATACTGGCTGTGGTCATGGCAAGAAAAACCTTCTTTCGCATTCGTAACTGACTCTCCCTAAATTACCTCCTTGTTTTCCAAGGCTATTCATGAACCATAGGCGTGTTTGTCAAGAGTGTCCCATTTTATGGAATTTTTGCTCTTAAGCACAGATGTATGCAGGAAATTATGCTGTGGATTGTTTTCAGGAGAGCGGTGGGAAAACAGGGTCTGATTTTTCAATGGTTGCTCCCCTGTTGACTAAAGTCATAGGAGAAGGGATGTCTTGTATAGTTAGGACACTGGTGTGGGACTTTGGGGACCTGAGATTGGAATAATAATGTTTCATTCCCTCTACCCTTTGCCGCTCTCGTCAGATTTCAATGTAAGCTCTTTACGATTACTTCCTGCGGTTTTGTTGCCTGGTTCAATGGGGCCTGGTCTCCATTATGGCTTTTTTGCTGCAGACAGCAACGCCAGGGCACGTACCGACAATAACAAAATCAGGGGAAGAAAACGAAGACTAGAGTTTCCCAAACACCTTCGATCAATGTCGGTAACGGGTCTCCTGCTCTTGCACAAAGGCGATCCAGGTGCAAACCTCTTGTTTGGCAGGTGGAAGACGAGTGTTTCTAGTTGGCTCCCCTGACCTCAGGTACCACCATCTGCCCAGTGCCACCCAGTGCCACCTCCCCACCCGCAACGCTCCTTGGTTTGGGTGCTCTTTTCACTCAGTGTTGCGCAGCCACAACACATGTGCTGCTGCACAGCAAAGCCATGTGGCAAATATATAAAAGTATGTACGTTTCTGAATGCTGGAAGAGAGCCCTAGTTTTGTTGGCAGGGAAGCTGATTCTCCTTCTTTCCTCGGAGCGGGGCCCGCAGCATTCCTCGGTCCCACAGACGTAAACCCTCCCTGGATTTCTCGCGGCGCGGCGGCGGCTGCCATCCTGCGCCTTCACCCTCGGCAGCCGCTCCCGGAGGGGCGGCCGCGGCGGGCGCCGCCCCCCGGCGCCTCCCCCCCCGGCAGCCGCTCCGGGAGGGGCAATGGTGCTGCCTCGGTGCTCGGGGAGGCTGAGGTGCTGGCGGGCTCCTCTCCCTGCCTCCGACGCGGCACAGGTCGAAGCAAGGGCCCTCTCCTGGTTCTCGGTTTAATCTTAGCTCACGAGGAAACGTTGCATACCAGGAGGGAGGCAAAGCAAAGGGAGGTTGCCAGACCCAAACGCTCCAGACTTGCGAAGATGGTTTCTAAATACTGAGCTTTAAAAATAATTTGGTTTGCGTGGGGAGGGGTGAGAAGGGGGAGATCTTTCTATTTGCCTGCTAGGATTTGGAGTCTATCGTTTCCTGGGGACACATTTCCAAGTTTTTATCATCAACTATAGGGGCTAGAAAACACACTCTCATGTTAAATGAAAGCTGAAATTCCCCCTAGTCCTACACACTGAAGATCTGGAGCTTTAACCCTGACTAAATCACAACAAAATCTTTAGAATCGGCCCGTGCAAGATGTCTCTCACTAATGAAAGAAAAATCCATACAAAAAAAGTTGTTAAGCGGTCCCGGGCAAGTGCAACTGTTAAGGGAGCAGGCACTCAGATGCAACCAGGAAGGAGGAGAGGCATTTTCTGTGATGTGAAGGCAGTTCATGTAGCCAAAGGTGAGGAGATAGGGTCACCATGCTCTATTCCCAAGACTATCCTATCGCTCCAGTGGTGTATTGATTTGTGGATCTCTGCAAAGCATACAGACCAGGTCAGAGGTGTCCCTGTAATTCTTTTTAATCCCTTGAAGGTATACATCTTTTTATTTTCTTGCCTTCTTTTTTCTCCATCTCCCTTCCACTTTCAGTGGGTTTTAGGGCAGGAGGGAGTTAGTATTATTATTATTTTAATTAGTCTGTTCCTTTTGTTTTAGATAGGTTTCAATTTTTAAATCATTCATGAGTTTGCCTACAATGATAGCACGCTTTTTGATTTGCTTCCAAAAAGACGTGTGTGTTAAAAAAAAACCACACAACTGAAGTGCTCCAGTAATTTTAAATAATTCTGCATAGTGCATGCCCAGAACTCCAATCCTTTCCAAATGCAATGCTTCACTTTTTTTTTTTTTTTCTTTTTTTTTCCCTAAGAGCACTTCATTTTGGAAGTGAATAGGGTGCCTTGGGCACGGGCATTGCAGACCAATTTAGATTTCCTAGATTGCTTCAATAATCTGAAGTGTACTCTAGTAATTTTTAACTATTCTCCACCACATGCCTGCAAACTCATTCATTTTTTAACTGAAGTGACTATACTTAGGATAAACTCTGCTGTTTATTTGAAATTGTTCCATTCTGCATATCCATAGACTTCAAATTCCAGTACAGAAACTTAATACAACATTTTACTGTAAGAATGTGTTAACACTTCATGCTGTAACATTATTGGTCAACATTTTTTATGCAGTGCTCCTGTCTGAGGCAGGGCCATGTCACCCCAGCCCGTTTGCTGCAGCAGACATTCCTGCAATTAGGCAAGCCAGCGTTTATGGTTCTGGTTCCCCCACCCCAGTGTTTCTTCTGTATTCAACCCTGAGGTTCAATTTCTTTTCTGGCTTTTTAATCGACAGATCAAAATGCTTTTGCAGGTAGTTAAAACACCCAGTACTTTTATGGCACACATTTTATTTTCAGTTTTGACAGGGAGTGAAGTGCATCGCTAAAGATCTCACAGAGCAGCAGTGGCAGAGGCAGGAAATAGTAAAACACAAGTAATTTAAATCTTTTTCCTTCTTCCTGGTGTACACACTGCACTTGTGTCATATAGGGTACAACACTTCCTGATAATTCTACTACTGCATCTAAACTGTAACTTGTTGTGGTTCGTCAGGGAGTACTTATATTTCAAACGCCACTCAGAAGAGAAAGCCCATGAGCTGTCCTGTGAAGATTTCATGCCCTAATTCCCTCCCCTGCCTTTACCTTGCATATAAAAAAAAGTTTTTCTGAATTCATATTTCTGTAAAAGAGTGTCTGCATTTCTAAGAAATATGAGCATTTTGTTCCAGGGAGGCTCTGAGCTGCCTTAACTAATTAAAGCTTAACAGTAGGGCAGTGTCATGCTACACTTTGCAGTCCACCTGATGTCTTATTCAATCATGATCTAGCATTAAAATTATTGGAAGGTGGCACAGCTTGCATTGATCTGCTCCTGGCATAAGTTTTTGTTAAATGAGTGCCCATCGTTCACAAGAAGCATTAAGAGGGCATGGAGGACACATGAACATGCTCTGGATTATGATCTCTCTGGCAGTCTTTTTTTTTTTAACAGTGGTGCAGAACACTGCGTAATTCACAGAATCACAGAATCACTAAGGT
>NW_010518208.1:0-2761 GCF_000687285.1 Phaethon lepturus | reverse complement strand
GACTGTCCAACCAATTCCTCATCCACCCAACGGTCCCCCCATCAAATCCATGTCTCTCCAATTTAGAGAGAAGGATGCTGTTGGGGACCGTGTCAAAGGCCTTGCAGAAGTCCAGATAGATGACATCAGTAGCTCTTCCCTTGTCCACTGATGTGGTCACTCCATCCTAGAAGGCCGCTAGGTTGGTCAGGCAGGACTTGCCCTTGGTGAAGCCATGCTGGCTGTCTCGAATCACCTTCCTGTCCTCCATGTGCCTTAGCATAGCTTCTAGGAGGATCTGTTCCATGGTCTTCCCAGGCACAGGGTGAGGCTGATGTGTCGGTAGTTCCCAAGGTCTTCTTGCTACCCTTTTTAAAAATGGGTGCAGTGTTTCCCTTTTTCCACTCACAAGGGACTTCACCTGACTGCCAGGACTTTTCAAATATAATGGGTCCATTGGCTGCAGTGAGCTGTGTGCTCTCTGCCTACTCCATCTCTCCCAGGCTCTCCTTGCCCTAGTGGCCTCATCTTCATATTCCTGGGGATGAGAGCGCAGCTGGTTTCAGAGGGGATGTATAACCATTGGCTACAAATGATGTAAATCCAGAAGTAAAAAGAAAAACCAGCAAACAAATATGCCTGGGTGGAGGGTGAAGGCCTGCGGTCTGCCAGGCTAAAAACTGTACGGCAGCAGGGTGGGCGGACTGAAACTCACCACTCCTTTGCCACTAAGCCACAGCACTTAAACCCTGCACCTAAAAATAGCGTGGCTTCCTCGCTCCAATGCTATCTAATCCACATTTAAATAATCTTAGCCTTGGTCCCAGCTGCAGATGGTTTGAACTGTGCCAAAACCCAAATTCAATCCTCCTTCTCAAGGGACTAGGGGACAGATGGATGGCAGCACTTGCACCTACAGGGACATACACTCTGAGCAATGCCAGGCCCCTGCAATACGGCTCCATGGTAAGCTTAGGTGGTAGTCAGCAGGATTTATGGTTTAATAAGGTATCTCCTTACTTTATCACTGGGAGTTGGCTTTAACTGAGCCTTCAGGAATCGAAAGCCAACTACAGGCAGCACACAGAGGGTGATGCTGAGGAAGATTGCTAGCCACACATTTGGTTGGCTGAGAGTGTTTCGAGCCGTACCTGAAAAACAAAAGCATGATTAAAACTGTAGCAGCAGCACTCTCACCATCATGCACTTGAACTTTTCACCCTCTGTCATTCCAAGGCACTTGACAAACAGACCAAAATTTCAAGTAGACACCATCTCCAACAGTGAAATCAAATTGCTGTGGAGAAGACAGCGATATGAGTATCACTGAGATGAGCAATGAAAAATGCAATGTCCAGACTCAGCTGCAGCAGCAACTCAGGGAGACAAGGATGCCAGAGTGAATGACATCTCTTTACAAAGTCAAATCACTGCAAGGATTGATATAAATGCTCAAGACCTTCTTCAGCAGCAGGACTTTTGCCAGGACTCTAGTCCAAAAGGAGGAACACTATTTCCTTACTTTCCAGCACCATTTCCTGAAGCATATGGAGTACTGACTCTGACTGCCCAGTAGACAATAGGATCACAGTCCTTTATGAGAGGAGCATGCATTGCTCTGGATGTCTGCACGGACAGCATGGCCTAATGGGTGTATTGGCAGAGCAACTGCCATGTGCTGGGGTGACACTGCCACCTTCTTTGAAACCAAAGTAGTCACTTCTGGCTCCTCCAAAACTGGAAGAATGTCAGACAGAACAAACAGCCTGCAAAACCCTCATTACAGAGCTTAATGATACTGTTGTTGGCAGTAAAGTTGCTAAATGTTTTCTTTTCAGTTGACCAGATTCTGCTGTAATACAACTCCACTGAAACTAAACAAGTTGTCTGAGTCCAGACTAGAAACACTTTCCTTAAAAGTCATTTCAGACTGAGACCTTATTAAGCGGCGCTCAGCACTATGGCTAATTTGACCTAGGTAGTATCAACAGACTGGCAGAGAGAGATATCCCTGGCAAGTGATTTACCACCTGTCTTTGGAAACTGAACTGTCTTCTTGGAAACTGAACTCTGTCTTCTCTCATTCAGCACTTTTGATACTAAAAGTGATTTTACAGTGGATGTGACCATCTGCTTCAAAATACATTGCAACAACTCACCTGCATCTCAGATATTTCTAAAATGGCCAAGCACCTTGATATTGCAGTGAAGACGGGCAGAACAAGCCTTGGCTTAACAATTAATCCAGAAATAAAGGCATTGATTAATACACCAACCTGACACTTGAAACAAAAGCACTGGGATTTCAAAAGTAGAGTCTCATAACAATGCTGCATCAATATTGGCTATGGATGCACAGAGCTATTAAAAACATCTGAATTACTTTGCTAAGATTTCATCTCCTCCTGGTCAAAGTCTCAAAAGCCAAGCTCATTTTTATGTTTTCCTTCATCTTTTGCATGCATTCAGAAATCTGTTATCATAGAATCATAGAATCTTTGGGTTGGAAGGGACCTTTAAAGGTTATCTAGTCCAATCCCCCTGCAATGAGCAGGGACAGCTTCAACTAGATCAGATGCTCAGAGCCCCGTCCAACCTGACCTGGAATGTTTCCAGGGATGGGGCATCTACCACCTCCCTGGGCAACCTGAGCCAGAGTTTCACCACCATCATTGTCAAAAATTTCTTCCTTAGATCTGGTCTAAATATGCCCTCTTTTAGTTTAAAACCATTACTCCTTGTGCTATTGCATCAGGCCCTGCTAAAAGGTCTGTCCCCATCT
>NW_010518207.1:0-4026 GCF_000687285.1 Phaethon lepturus | reverse complement strand
GAAAACAAAAGATTTACTCTCTACTTCCCATTAGCAGGCAACGTTCAGCCACTTCCCGGGAAGCAGGGCTTTGGTATGCATAGCAGTTGCTCCAGAAGGCAAATATCACAAAATGAATGCCCCCTACTCCTCCTCCTTTCTCTTAGCTTTTATTGCTGAGCTGACATCATATGGTATGGAACATCCTGTTGGCCAATTTGGGTCAGCTGTCCTGGCTGTGTTCCCTCCCAAGATCTTGCTCACACCCAGCCCACTGGTGAGAGGGTAAATGTTGGAGGGGCGGCCTCGATGCTGTGCGAGCGTTGCGCAGCAGCAGCCAAAACTCTGGTGCATTGTCAACACCGTTCTAGCTACCAGCACAGCACTATGAGGGCTGCAATGGGGAAAATTAACTCCATCTCAGCCATACCCAATACATAGGCAAATAAATTTTCCCCTTAAACCACATGCTAGCTAAACGAAGACAACTTTTCCAATATGCTTCCAATGACTTTTGCTCAGGTTGATAGAAGATTATGCTGAGTAAGGGATTTCTGCTTATGCAAGCTCTCCTACCATGCAGGAACCCAAGGTAATTGCCTTGTCACTCTCTTTGTAATAAAGAAATCACAGCAGAAGACAAGAACATCTCCCATATATTAAAAAAGAAAAGAAAATTAATATGTAGTAGAACTACGAGAGATAGACAGGATCTCCTCAGATATGCAACAGCTTCAAGAGCTCCAGACCCCAGCTGCAGTGGCGATGTGGGAAGAGTCTGTCCCCAGCAGAACGGCAAGTTCAACATCTGGGGAAAGCAAAGGATGGAAGCTGGTGACTTCTGGCACCAAGAGGATGGCTTCTGCTCTACCTGAAGGCCTGTAACTACGACATAGGTTCACTGCCTTCAAGGCTGAGGAGGAGCTGGATATGCTTTCAAGAGAAGCATCTGGGCCAACTGACCCTGAACCATGCAAGACACCGTGAGGAAGCATTGACTGACGGTAGTAGGTGACTCCCTGCTGCGGGGGACAGAGGCACCCACATGCCAACCTGACCAGTTGCCTACAGTAGTTTGCTGTTGCTGGGGTCCTGGATCCAGGATGTTGTGGGGAAACCACTGAAGCTTGCCTGATCCTCTGACTAGTACCTCGTGATGTTCTTACATGTGGGTACCAACGGTAGTGTTGGGGAAACCTGGAGAGTATCAAAGGTGACTACAGAGCTCCAGGGATGACAACCAGGAGCATGGGGAACCACGTGGTGTTCTCGGTCCTGTTGGAGAGGGTAGAGTGTGCAAGGAGGAGGAGGGCACTGCTACTGCCTGTCAACAACTGGTTGCAGAGCCGGTGTCAGCAACAGGATTTGGTTTTGGGCCATGGGACCCTGTTTGGAGATCAGTGTCTGCTTGGGAGAGCTGGGATTCACCCCACTAAATGGGGCAAATGTATCTTTGTCAGGAGGATGGCTGCCTTAGTAAGAAGAAAAAAATACAACTAAAATCTTTGGTCAAAGGTATAAATATCTATTTAAACTAACAAATATTATTTCTGAGAAAGAGGAGGGATATTTTTTGCAGAACAGAGGCCTGAACGCTAAACTAAACATCATTAAAACCAAAGTCCACTGTTACTAAATCTGGTGGAACATCCCCAGGCAGCACTGGCACATATACACTGATGTGACATGGAGGACTGATGTGATCTGGTGTTTCAAAAGCTGGGGTCTGAGGACAAGAGGAAACATGCCTGGCTCCCATTCACATGCTTGCACATGCAGCCCCTGGTACCACCCCTGGTGGGTGCCCATGGGATGGGGGGACCCCTGCCTGGGGCAGGCACCTTCTCCCCAAGTAGAGGACATCTTGCTGCCTGAGCAACAGGTGCCAAACCAGAGTTTTTTTCTGTGTCCTTCTCCTCCATTGCATGGTTCTGCACTGAGAGCTTCTAACTTTCCCCAAAAATGGGACCCGTGGGGTACATTAGCAGGGTAGCACCCACGTCTGACAGCCTCAGCCCTTAGCCTAAGGCATCTCAACAGGTAAGGAATATAACCTCTGCTTGTGTGATGGCTCCAAACAGCCTCTCTGCTGGCACCCAGCCTGCCCAGGGACTTGCTGGCATCTCTGGCACATCCAGCACGCTGCAGCCAGTGTGTCCTGGGAGCCACACGCCGTGTTGGCTGGCAGCCTTCTCCCAGCGCAGCAGGTCTCCAGTGCACCCTGTGGTGCAGGTTTCCAGTGCACCCCCCCATTGCTCAATAAGCCTTGGCCTTGGAGCAGAGTTTGGTGGTTAAGGGCCCCTTGACTGTATCAAGCGCTCTTGCGTAATTGGAGTAACTGACCATCCCCAGACAGCCTTAGACTATATCTTATCTAGCCCTGATTTGGGTAGGTCAGTGACAGCGTCACTGGGATGTCAAGAATTCTAACAATTACCAATAAATGATTTGTGGCAAGGATGGAAATTTACTGATGCCTAAAGTCAATCATCTCCCATTCATATAATATTGGTCCCAAGAGAAACCCTTTGAGCTCTCCTGGACTGCAGCAGGCTGTGACCAGCACCTCCCACTACTGGAGTGCCTCTCAGAGCCCGTGAACCCTCAAGTTCACGATCAGCTCAGAGGCTCGGCTGATCACCTGTTGAGTGATGCAAAGCATTTGATGTGGGTGTTCAACTGAATTCGAGGGGGGCATTTAAAGGTACCTTTGTACATATCTATCTCTTTCCTCTACATCTCTTATGCGTCTGATCTTAGCATGTTGCTATGATTTAATACTGTGATTTGTCTCAATATCATTAGTCTTAGTAAGTTTTAGGTTAATTATGTTACTAAGTTTTACATTATTTGATATTGTGATTTATTTCAATAGTGCTAGTGAATTTGACTGCTCTTATTTTAAAGTTACACCAAGCACTACACCAGAATCCCCGATACCCTATCTCTTAGACATAAACCGTTGACCAAGTCTGGGAGTAGCAGTGGATTCAGCCGCACCTAGACTCCTCTCTGAGAAGGCATTTAGAAAGCAATGGCGTCCACTCTGAACCTCGTGACTCAACGGGAGGGCACTCCTTTCCTTTCCTTACCTAACCTTAATCATAAACCGTTGACCAAGTCTGGGACTAGGGGTGGATTTCGGTCCACTCTGAACCTCGTGACTCAATGGGAGGATCTCCCCTGCTTTCCTTGATATACATATAAGCCACATTATCCTGGTTCGATCCACGAGCAAATCATTCCAATCTAGTTGTAACTAGGTTTCTCTCTGTATACCTTTTCACGTTAAGTAAGTAGTAGAGTGAACCTTGCCATTGAATTCTGTTAAGTTGTATATTAAAATCATTCGCTTTCTGATGTCTTTGGTGGTGACTCTTTAAGCGGCCCTACCACTTGTTCGGGACACACCTCCACCACCCTCTCCACAGCTAAACTGGTTAAGTCTTTAACGATGAATGTGACAGCTAGTGCATGCATGGCCTTTTTTTTTGGGGGGGGGGGGTCAGCACGGAGCAATGGTACTTGCAAATCAACATCTTTGAGAAAACACCAGCTGCCATGCCCAGTGTTCTCCTGCTGGTGTGGGGTCCTCACCTGGCATCTTGATTCCTGCCAGGATTTCTGCTCCTTCCTGCTCCTCTGACATGAGTACACTTATGCCTTTACATCAGAGAGGAAAAAATAAAAAAAGGGCACTGAAAAAAAAAAATTATGCAACAAATTACTGTTTGGTGAAATACACTGGTCTAGCAATAAAAAGGAAAAGATAATGTCACAACTAATATCTAGTATTTTGCATAATATTAATAACACAGCATAATACAAGTAATGTATTATTACTATTAAGTGTGGCTAATTAGATATGTCAAAATAGCTTTTCTCATCTCTAGAATATATTTAGCTTCCTAAAATACCCCTTTTAGTTAAGATTTTCGAGTGCTGAACTTGTGAGGCAGAGTCTGACAGCTAAGAGGATCGCTTGTCAGTGCAGACGGGCTCGTTTTCGCAGAGCTGTGGGTATGGCAGGGAAGGTACTCCTCAACT
>NW_010518206.1:0-6375 GCF_000687285.1 Phaethon lepturus | reverse complement strand
GTCTTCCAGCTCAGAGGGCTGAATACCCTGAATATACCTGGTCTGGCTATTAAAGACAGTGTCAAGAAGGTATTAAGTACTTCAGCCTTTTCCTCATCCTTGGTGGCAGTGTTCCCCCCCACTCCCATCCAGTAAGGCATGGAGATTCTCCTTGCCTCTCTTTTTGTTGTTAATACATTTGTAAAAACATTTGTTGTTATCCCTTATGACTGTGGCCAGACTGAGCTCTAGCTGGGCTTTTGCCTTTCTAATTTTGTCTCTGCATGACCTAACAAGATCTTTGTACTCTTCTTGAGTTGCCTGCCCCTTCTTCCACAGGTGATAAACTCACCTTTTTTTGCTGAGTCCCAGCAAAAGCTGTTCAGCCAGGCCGGTTGTCTTCCTCACCAGCTCATCTTACAGCACATGTGTACCGCCTGCTTTTGCACCTTTAAGATTTCCTTCTTGAAGACTGTCCAGCATTCCTGGACCCCTTTGCCCTTCAGGATTATGTCCCAAGAGACTCCCTCAACCAGTGTCCTGAACAGACAGAAGTCTGCCCTCCAGAAGTCCATGGCAGTGGTTTTGCTGACCCGCCCCTCCTTACTTTGCCAGGAATTGTGACTTCTATCATTTGATGGTTGCTAAGCGCAAGATGGCCTGTGATCATCACATCTCCCACCAGTGTGATATTATGTATCAGTGTCCTCTCTGGAGCTTAACGTCCAGGTTGTCTTCAGAAGTACATGGTTCACAGATATCGTGCAAAACACAATACTTCATTCCTCATGTTTTTTATATGTTGAGGAAGCAAAGTACGCTCTGGGGATTGTAATTGCTGTTTGCTTATGTGGGTTGTCAGAGCATGAAAATTGTTTTAACATGATGTCTGCAGGTTGCTCCTTCTTTTGAAACCCATGTAAAGTTACAAAACACTTAAGTGCGCTGTGTCTAAGTCATCGCTCTATTTCCTACTCTTAGGCACAAGGATGTGATCATGCCCACATGAAGATCTTGGGATCGAAAGAGCCAAGGTGTCAGGGTTCAACACGTTGAAGAACAGTTATTTAGTAAAATTCCCCCCAGCTCTAAATTCAGTTTAAAGACTTTCTAGGTACTTAATTCAAATATGGTCTGCAAAAGTTTTTCTCCTTCATCTCTTCATCTGACTTCTGCTGTCTTGGCATCTTCTTAGTCATCCTTTGTTCAGCATGACCTTGCTGTAGTATTAGGCCCTCCATGGTAACTGTCCAGAATTCCTGTGAATTTTTGCACATTTCTGACTTTTTTAAATGAAAATCCCCTTTTGTTATCTATGCTCCTACTTTTCTGTGTCTCCTTCTGGCTAATTCTGCTGTTCTCTTATTTCTTTAGGGTTTTTTGGTATAACTGTTATGAAAGATGTGAAACTTAGTAATTCTAAGTTAGATTTTTTTTTTCCATTTTTTTTTTTCCTTAAAGAAAAGCTCTGAGCTGGTGAAGTAAAAAGTTTGTTCTCGAAGTGAATGAACTGAGGAATTTTAGAAGTTGATAAAATTAATGACAGGTCATATGCCCTAGAATGTTGCCTGTCCCAGACAGTATACGTTTTTGTGACAAGTAAGAGAAAACTGTGACAAAAAGCACTCTTAGACTTCTAAAGCATTTTTGAGTGCAGAAATGTGTCTGTTTGCTACACTGTTAATACAAGATGTTTTAAATGTGAAGTTGAAACTGGTCATGCTGTACCTGATGACACTTTAGCTTCACGTTCTGTTCAGGCTTGACATAATTCCTGTTTATCTATGATGAACACAGTTCTGTCATTATGTCTAAGGAAAATGGCATATAAATAGGTTAATTAAAGGGGGAATGTAAAAAAAACCACACAAAAATCCCCCTCCACAGTCTGTGGACTGGGAATATTTGTGCTTCATCATCATCTCTAATTTAGGTTTTTAAATGACCTATACCAAAACTCTCAACAGCACATTGGAGGTCAGGATGTGCTAAGCAGCAGCTGTGAGAATATAGAGATCTTTGTTGTTATCAGGGACAGAGAGAATAGGAGAGGGCAGCGGTGAGGGAAAAGAAGGCAATTTGCTAAAACTTGATTGATGAGCTTCTTTTTTTTTTTTTTCATTATTTTTCTGAGACAACCATGAGGTGGCAGATGTCTAGGTATGTTAAACTAGAGTTAACCTCTAGTTGGGCAAATAGTTTTTACAAACCTTTTGTAACAAAGAAAAGAAGATCAGGTTCTTAATGAAATACTACCCAAATGTTTTTCCTCACAAAATGTCCTGCTGTCTGGAAAATACTAATCTACTTTATTGAGAGATTCAGACTTTGTGAGCATAATTCTAATTCTTTCCTCACTTAATAACTTTCACCTAAAAACTTCCTCTTAAATTCTGACACCAGCTCTAAGCAGTGGCACCCCTTCCCTTAACAGTAGTTTCCTCTGTGTTCCAGGTCTGCCTGTGGTGTGCAAATGCTACTTTTCCCTTGGAGCACTTCTCTAGATTTTACTATGCATATGTCACCAGCAGAACCTACTTCACTTGCACTTGTCTTATTTTATCACCTGCTCTGCAAGATGCTCAGATGCTACCTGTTCCGAAGAGCAGCTGCAAGAGTGGAAGAGAGCTACTCTGAAATGGCCCTAATTACTCCAAAATGGCTGAACCTGGCTCCAGATGAGTCAGAGCTGGCAAAGAGCCTTGTTGAAGGAATTAACTTTTTCTAATGGCTGAACATGAAATGGCTAGGCCTGCTCACTATTAATTTCTCTGAACTTCCTCAGCAGAATTTCAGGATTGTTACCATTTTTAACCTTACTTTTAGCACAGAATTTCCCTTCCTTGATTGTGAGCTTTTATGAATTATCCAGTAGCATCCTGCATTCTGCTATGGAATTGACCAGATTGGTTGGTAGCAGGAGGTACAGCACGTTTATTTTTAGTGCCTTCATGCTTCTTACTTGATTCTTATTTTGAGGAGTTGTTTTTTCTCCCTCTTCAGCTGCCGGTGCCTAATAATATCTCTGGAGTTTGTCCCAGGCGCACCACAGAACTTTTTATAAAGGGCATGCTGGAGTATTTCGGACCACCTCTTCAGTGACCCTGTGCTTCCTCCTCAATGCACTGTGAAGTCTATTCCTTTTCAAAATTGGGAGATGGATATAGTAAAAGAACAGTAATTAGCTGTGAGCTAGAGGGCATAAAAGATGACATTCTTCAAGACAGATATGCTGCTCCTCTTGCAGGTAAAGGTGACATATTTCCATAGAAACACAGTGTCTTATAACGCACCTGAAGTTCAGGTCTTTAACAAGAAAAAGATAACATAAAGCCAAGAAATTAAAACCGATGTAATGCTCCACAGGCAATGAGAGGTAAAAATGAAAGATGCTAAAGACAGCTTAGCTTTAATACTGCCTAACTTCTGACTGGCTGAATTTGAACCGTTGGGAAGTAGCCATTAGTGTCCCTCGTCAGTGATATTTTACCACTTTTTTTGAAGTAACAAGCCTTCCATAAAGGAAGATAAGGTGTGGGTCTCAAAAGATAGAAGAGCCTCAGAGTACCTGTTGCATACAATGTGCCTAGATGCGAGGTGTTGGTGGGGATCACCCCAAATCTGTTGTCATCACAGAGTGATTTATAAGAGATTTAGCAGAGAAGACATTTCATAGGGGAAGAGCTAGAGTGAGTTACCAAAAGGAGAGATTTTCACTCATTAGGTGAGAGAGTTGATAATTAACTGAACAGATGCAGAAAGTGACACATGGATTAAAAAGAGACTCCCTGACGAAAGTGAAACTGTTGCAGCTGAGAGGAAAAGACAGATCATTTCATGAGCAGGAAGGAATGACTAAGCTTTGGAAAGAAAGACCTAGTCTGTCTCAGTCCTGCCAGTCTTCAGAAGTCCAGGTTGGCTGTACAAGCCGGAACGTGCCGTAAGAAACAGGCTTCCTTTAATGAGTAAACAAAATCTCCGGTAAACAATGGGTTAGGAAAAATGCTGAGTCACCACTTCTGATTTAATTTAACCATAAGTAGTTTAAAAGTACTTTTCCCTTCATTTCTTCACTTAAGTCTCTGTAGCTGTTTTCTTTACTGAATATTATGAATACTTTTATTTGCATTTTAAATTAACCTAGCTTGAATTAAGAATGATTTCACAGTAGACTGGCTAGGAAGACATTCTTCACACAGCAGCACAGTGAACCTATAAACTAGGACACTGGGCTCTTACCTGCCTCTCTGCACATTACACAGAGTTGCAATATGTCCCAGAGATATGTCCCAGTAGGAGTCAGTTAGCAGCTAGAGAAGTGGCATGAATGTTAAGAGGGTAAAAAGCATCTTCTAATGAGCAAGGATATCTAGGAAAGCTTTCTGGTACTTAGAAAATAATTTGGGAGCGTTCTTTTCTACAAGGATTTTCCACAGTGTGATTAAAATTTTAACTAACAAGACCCAGGGGAGGGAATTTTATGTTGATTATTCTGGCTTTGGCTCATGTTCTTACAGGAACTCAAATCCTGCAGAGCATAGTCCTATCCCAAGGAGACAGGGAGCTGGTGTTGCACAGAGAGGAGAGACTGTTAGAATTGACATGATTCTCTGATAAGGTCAGAGGGCTGATGTGCTTTCAGGTCTTGGGTTTTCTTTGGAGCTTTGGGTTTTTTTTGATGTTGAAATATTTAGAAAGATTGGATAAATGCTGCTTACGCTTATAACTTTTCTTGTAATAAGCACAGTTTATAGTCTGTGATCCATAGTCAACTGATAGCTGCTGTTGCAGCAGGAGCTAAAGATTACATTCAAGGTGGTTCAATAGGTGTCTGCCATGCAAACATTCTGGGTGGAGGGGAGAGTCTCAAGCATTGGCTTGTATACTCCCACATAGTTGCAAGCGCAAATTTAAGGGCTGATGCCACATTAATGGAGAGAAGTCTTTGCTGGAAAGTGCAAGTATAAATAGAGCTCTGAAATCTAATTGTTATTCAGCAAATACTGGTTACGGTAACATACAAATCTTTAGGTTTAATCTTAAGACCTTACTTCAAAGTCTGTTTCTTCTAAAGCTTGGAAGATGTTAACAGCAGAGTAAGGACAGTCCTTTTTTAATTACAGAATTCTACTTAAAAGGACATTATGACACTTGTATGAGATGCCCATAAATTACGTTGGAACACAAAATTTCATTTAAAGAAGTTGCACAGTTTTTAACGTGTTTGATGTGACCATTGGTATGATTTTCACACTGCCACCTTATGGGACAGTACTGCTAGAATTGAGTGATTAAGGAGGTGAGCTTGTTTGACTGACTCTAATGTACTTGAAAGTGAGTTGAACCTACAGCTCTCCCCTGCCCTTTTCAGGGCAGTCAGTGCATCCAAATAGGATGAGGAAAGACCCAAATTCAGACCTCTGTATTGAGGGTGTCCAGATAGATGACTCCCTTTTCCCAGAGGAATGCCCAAGGCTTAATGGCTAGTAAGTTGGAGTTGCAGAGTTCTGGGCTTGTTGCTAATTCATATTCATAGTATGCAAAATGGACCAGTAATAACAGAGAAACTGAGAGCCACCCATCTCCGGTTTGTCACTAAATCATTGATTTAACTACGTATATTAGCTTCAGAGTAGTCAGCTTTGAATTGTTCTAATTTTTTCAATCTAATTGAGATTAAATCCTACATAAAGGATTCATACTGTTCTTTCTTTATCATAGATGGCAGGTATCTTCTGACACACAGTGTGTGTCAGGTCAGTAATCTGCAGTTCACAGCTTCTAAACAGGTTAAAACATTTTAATTTTTGTTCAGGTTGTATAAAATTTTGATTTTGGTTCTTTGAGAAAAAAAAAGTATTGATCTGTGTCATGTTGGACATGTCTATGATGAAAATATCATCAAAGGCTGCTTACATGAGTTTCCCCTGCATATATTTTTAGGCTCGCTTAGAGATGCTACATCTGGTTTGATTTTCTTAAGATTTCCACCAAAAGAGTTTTCAACTCTCATATTAGTGGTACCTATTTGGAGTCCTTGGTTTACCTAAACCAGAGAACATGGCTTCCTTGAGTCAAAATGAAGGCCTAGACCCACTCTGTCAAGTGAGCCAGTTTGTCCCTTCCTTTATTTTGATCTCATACAGTTCTTACTCTCTCACTAAGTTTTTAAAACACGTGTATAAATGCAAGCATAACAGACTAACGTAATAGAAGAAAATTCAATTACAATGAATATAATCTCTTTAAATCACCTTCTAAAGTCACATTTTCATTCAATGAAAGGAAGTCTGTGATGTGGTACCATCTAGTAACACTTAAAGGAGAAAAAGTATCAACTTCAAACCAGTCTTCAGGGTACTGACAGGTCCCAGAAGACTGGAGGCTTACCAATGT
>NW_010518205.1:27085-27353 GCF_000687285.1 Phaethon lepturus | reverse complement strand
TCTTCATTTTTATTCTCTCAGAGTGCCAGACAAGTAGAAAAACCCAGATCTGATGTTTGACAATAAGTAAGGGGACAATAAGAAAGGGAAAGGGCTAGTGTTTTTAATCTACCAAATACACTTACCAAAGAAAACAACAGGAAAGCAAAACCCCCAAAACATATACAGTGCAATCTCTCCACCTCTACTTAGAAAAGCGCACATTTGTTCCCAGCACGCTGCTTCCCCTTGCTCTTACTTCTTTCCTTGCACAATATTTTAACAGCAG
>NW_010518205.1:26454-26692 GCF_000687285.1 Phaethon lepturus | reverse complement strand
GCATGCGACATGAGAAGCAGGGATGACGGCAGAGTCACACCGCCGCCTCTTCAGGCCGCCACGGCAGACTGCGCTGGCGTCAGCCTGTGGCGTTGGCCACCAGCCTTTTATTTACGTCAGCGACTGCTCAAAATGATATCCCTAACCTTCAGCCCCTGCCTGACAGGGCTGCCAGGGACCCGTCCACCTCTGGCTAGCGGACGGCCTGCGCGCGGAGGCCGGAAGTCCTTCACCTCGT
>NW_010518205.1:0-26246 GCF_000687285.1 Phaethon lepturus | reverse complement strand
TACCGGTCCAGGCTCGCCGTGGCCTTCCCGTGGCAGAATACGACACCTGAAAGGCAGGGTGCCCTGTGTACACCCAGCAGATCGTGTCCTGGGAGGGAAAAGCAGCAGAGAGCCACGCTCCACTGGTTTCTTTCTAACCGAAACGCAGCTAATTGCTAACTGGACACAGATCCGCAGAACAAGCCGGGGGATTTGGGTCGCTGAAGGGTAACCTTCTTCACAGCACAAAAATGTTACCGTTACCTTAGAAAAGAAGAAAAGCCCCCTTCAGCTTTAACAAACTAAACAAATTTCACTCTTGCAAACGACAACGATCTATATTTGTGTCCTAGGCACTGAAAAATATCCAAGAAAGGCATCTCAGCCTCTCACCCATCTGAAAAGCTTCTTACGCTTCGCAAATAGCAGGCGTCACGAGCAGCCTCTCACAGTGCAAATGTTTAATTTACCACCTATCCCCCAAACCGATAATTTTAGGACGGGGTTTGCTCAGTCGCCGCTGGCGACCGGTCGCTCCACAGCGGCCGGTCTGCAAACATTTGTCCGGCTGCATCCCGAGAGACGCACGCACAGCCCAAAGCTGCCAAGCAACATCCTCCATACCTTAAGCATCGGGCCAACTCGCCCGCTTCAAAAAACAGAAGTTACTCAGATAAAAGGCCAATAGGAAAGCACACGCTTACGTAAGGACCCTGAATTTAGAAGAGGTGCTCTGCCTCTTTCCCAGAAAATTTCTGGGAGCACAATTTGTTCTTGGTAGTAAAATAAATGCAGCAATTCCTGCCATCACCTCCAAAAAAACCCACCCACAAACCAAACAATTTGTGTGCTAGAGTTCCTAAGGTTGAAACTGAAACCTAAACAAAGATCCAGGCTGAAAAATCCATTTTCTGGGTGACAACAGACAAAGTATACTGCCTTCCTCTCCCTTACCCAAATCAAGGAACAAGCAAACATCGATTCGGCGCATCTGGGGGCCAGCGCAGTGCCACGGGTGACAGTTAAAGGTAAGCACACCTCAGTGGTTACAAGCAAAACACAAAAATAATGTATTTGCAAAGAGCCTGTGAATCAGAGAGATCCAGGCTGAGCTCTCCCCCACATTTGAACTTGTTTTGCTCAAGCATCAGTCAAACTATTTCCAAGGTCCTCTTTAGCACGCCAGCCAGAGCAGCCGAAGTCCCACACTTTTCAAGGTTTTAGCACTAGCTCCTCTCCCAAAACACAGTAGAGAACACAAGCAGTGGGACTGGAATCTCTGTCGCAAGATAAAACCCCATTAACAGCGTCAGGGCTTAAAAACAGCGCTGGTCCTCAGTTTCCCAACTGGCCTGCAGGACTCTGATGAGACCACGGTGACTGATGACATCAGTTTGCACTTTGGTATCTTGACCCATGAAGCCGCTTAGGAAAAACCTGCAATTGCCATTGCACCTAGTAACACGTAGCATGAACTATCAGTGTTCTTAACAAAAGTAACCAAATTCATGCCAGACTCTTTGCTACAGAGCACAAAATCAGGCGCTGGCCCTCCTCAAATAATAATCCCATGCAAGGGTATTTTTTCAGCGGGAATTAATGGTTCGTTGGTCTCCAACACTTGGTTCTCTGCCATTGTGGAACTGAGTTAAATCTGTCCCAGGTCACAAATAATTGACTTAGCCAGTGTCTGCTCGCATAAGTTGTTAAAGGACAGTAGGCCAAAGAGCCACTTGGGCTCTACTTGCTTGCCACAGCCTTCACTCACAGGTTTGGCCAAGCCAGGGTAACATGGTTCAGAGCAACGGAAATTTGGCGCTCTCTTGGAAACGGTTTGAATTCAGCACTTCCAGACGCTCTGTTATTAACCATTACATAGAGTTGTGGCTGTTCAGCCTGGAGAAGGCTCCAGGGAGACTTTATTGCAGCCTTCCAGCACTTAAAGGGGGCTTCTAAGAAAGAAGGGGACAGACATTTTAGCAGGGCCTGTAGCGATAGGACAAGGGGTAATGGTTTTAAACTTAGAGAGTGCAGATTTAGACTCAATATAAGGAAGAAATTTTCCACAATGAGGGAGGTGAAACCCTGGCACAGGTTACCCAGAGAGGTGGTAGATGCCCCATCCCTGGAAACATTCAAGGTCAGGTTGGACGGGGCTCTGAGCAACCTGCTCTAGTTGAAGATGTCCCTGCTCACTGCAGGGGGGTTGGACTAGATGGCCTTTAAACGTCCCTTCCAACCCAAACTGTTCTGTGATTCTAAGGCATTTGGAATTTCACTGATGCTTGAGGTGCCAGGCAAGTGCAATAAGGCTGTAAAAGGAGTGTTTTCACTTAAAGACTTAGTTTTCTCCTAACAAGACACGTAACTGCAGAAATAATGAAAGCCACAATCATTCTCTTCAAAGGAGAAACACGGTGGCATTGATACTAAGCATTGCATTTACACAATACGCAGCACACAGTTGTCTCCTTTGCCATTTTAAGAAAATTCTATTATTCCGTTAATTTGGAATAAAATGTACCAAAATCTTCCAATTTTGACTTCGGTACTGAATCCGTTTCTGGGGTTTTGGGCCATTTTACTGCTTTTCGTACAGTCGCTAATCTACAGTCTAAGAGTTATTTTACGTGTAAGAAAGAGATTAAAAAGAAATGTAAGCAAGCCAGATAAATGAACTCATAAAACAGCCTTCACAGGGTTTGGATGACTTCAATGAGTTGCTCTCCTATGTTCCTTTCACGTTTGGGGGTGAAAAGTCGGAAAGAGGAAAATTAAGTACGGGAAAGGTTCTGCTCCTAAGGTTTTCTTATTGCTCCTTATCCTCTACACCCCATCCTTGCTACCACCGAACCCAGCGCTCCAAATATCCCTTCTGGTATTTCCGTCAGGCAAGAGGGAGCATCTGCAGTAGCTATATGCATGCTGACAGGCAGCACTGCACATGCTGATCGTCTATCGAAACATACGCCAAGGTTAGGCAAAGAGGCAACCCACCCGCTACGACCACACAGGGCATTTAGTGGCCGAGCTCAGGCCAAAGCAAAACGTTTCCCTCCGAGAGGCAAGGTTTGCCTCTAGACTCTTCTAGACCACCACGGCTGCACACCACCACCATGACTCTTCACGTCTCTTGCCGCTACGCAGGGTGGATTTGAATACGCAACATAAAAGATGCTGTTAGAGGTGTCTCACGGCATACAGAGCCTCCGTGCCTCTCCCTGTGCCACTCACCCTCTGCTTTGCATTAAGCATACAAAATCCTCCTGTATTTTACTTTTTTGGAGGATTCTGGCACTCTTTGAAAGAGCCTGAATGTGATTATACAGATGAATGATGAAACCTGAACTCTCGTTCTCATGTTCCATCCAACCAAAAAGACAGGGGATACAGTGGCTTATTCTTGGAGAACTCAGCCTCGAGTTTCCACCACAACTGTGGCGACGTATTTCTTGGGGTGTGAGAGTGCCAAAACCCTTCAGACAGCAAGATCATTTTTGTGTAGTACTCTGAAGGGAGCTTCAAAGGAAAAGTGTTTTCATGTCTTCGGTAAATTCCTCACTGGTAGGTTTTGGTTTTGTTCTCTCCCCCGCGTCCCATTTTTAATGAGCAATTATTATTAATAATAAACCACCCTATAATGAACATTTCTTAGAATAGCATGATAAAAAATCTACCTTTTGAGAGAAATAAATTTTCTATACTCCACAACTCCCTTGAAATCAAATCTTCTGACATTATGATTACCGTTATGATTAAATTAAGGACTTCTGAAGTTAAACGCTCCAGTGATTAACTTACAAAGTAAAGCAAAGTGAAATTTTGTTTTGTTGTAATTGACTGGGATCTTGAAACGCACGTGACTTGTGAGGTCTCTTGCAAGGGCTGCATCATCAGTGTGCATATTTTATTCACTTACCTTCTTCAAAGCCTCTCTAAAACTAAAATTATGTTCTACATTGGCATTTATCAACTTTATTTAGACTAATCAAATAAAATTTTCCACTTTGTACTTTCCAGACTTCACATTATGTGGCATGTCTAAAGTTTGTATAGAATTCATCAGTCAATGAACATCGCAGAGCAGAGCAATGTTCACCAGGCAATTACGACATCTGGAAAAGTTGCCATAAAACAGCAATTATCACGCATTATATACATGCAAACTGAGCTATTACGGTCAGATTACGTAGCATGTTACATCTTATTTTCTCATCTTTTAGGTCCTTAATACCCTCAGCTTCTGTACCAGGAGTACAGCCACTGCTCTTAACCACTTCTTGTTACCTTTTTGGTGTCTGAAACCTATAAAACACTTTCATTGCGTAAGGGTGGTGTAGAAAAAGTGAAGTCAAGCCAGTCGCTGACTTGAAATCAAAAGCAAGAGTGATGGCTACTTGGAGAAGTTAGGATGCAAAGTGGTAGGGCAAGAATTGATTGTACGCTGTTCAAACTTCACTAATTCTGTGTGAATTAGTAAGTAACAGTAAGTAAATTAGTAAGTAAACATTTCTGATGTACAATAGGGATGAAGTAACTCTCTCTCTAAAAGAAATATGTATTTTTATTATTTTGCTTGGTTAAATGAAACCTTCAAAATACATTGGCCTGCATTGCATTAGCTCACAGAAGAGAACCACTATCAAAGATACTCCATTCAAAATGTGTCTGGGGAGTCCACACTCCCAATTATGAAAAGTTTAGTTGTATAAGCTATCTAAAAACAAAATTAAGATTTCCAGAAAGAAAGGAAAAAAAAGAGTTGGTTTTTTTTTTCCTTATTTACTAAAGAAAAAGAAAGTGATGAAATATAGGGAAATTTTTGAAACATGCATAGCAATTGTTTACCAAGCGTAAAACTTACTAAGTTAAGGATAAGGAATGTTTTGTGTATAATTTCCTTTGCCCACAGAAAGTAGTTATAGCTATACTTAGGCAATCCCAAGTATTTGAGAGTTTTACATATGGGGAACAACTGTACACTGTGTGCACAGAGATGACATATTTGAAGTGGAACGCGATAGAGAAACAACAGCTGCTCACAACTGTGCGGCTGACAGCGAGCTTGGACAAGCCCGCGGAGCACCTCCACCTTCCAGGCCACCAAGCTGGAGACCTGTAGTGGGAACTCATCTCCACAACTGCAACGCCCAACAGCAAGAGGGCTGGAGAGCTGAAGAACACAGCCAGCACCTTGGGTACCTGAGCAAACACATGCCTAAACACGATTTCCAGTGATACCAGGGAAGAGACCACATTGCAGGAAGCCTGTATTTTAAGTATTGGGCTGTGGTCAACCTGGCTCGTTACGAAGGACCGATAAGGAACTGACCCAAGAAATCCAAGTTCTGTGGAAGAGACAAGCTACAAATACCTATCAGAGGAGAGGACTAAAACCAGCCTGCACTTTTTATCAGAGAAAGCATTCTGAAGGCATTGCAATACAGCAGCAATGTATTTTTCAACTGTATTGTATATTCACTTGCCCAAATTTCCAATGTTCCTATACCTGTTTCTCTACCAAGTTCTCTTTATATACATCTATTTTGGGAAATAAAAACTACTGGGTATTTCTGAGAGTTTCAATTCCCCCTTCTTCCTCTCACCTACCTCTTTACATCTCCTGGTTTTGCTTAAGCCTCATGGCTCCAAAGAGCAGTAAAGAACTTGTGGAAGGGAAGCAGAGTGTTGCAGTGGTCTGCTACTAGAATACGAAAATTAAACGTGGGAAGGAAAGACGGAATGAATCATGCTGAGTCATGTGACGTTTCTTAACTCACAAAAAGACTAACTTTTTAAAAATTTGTTGTTAATAACAGCAACCCAGCATTGTATAATTCGGACTTCCCAGTGGTCAACCAGTATAAACTATTTGGACATGCTCTTATCCAGGCTTCTTATACCTCTACAGACTAGAGTTTTCTTTACTTTTCTTTAGTCTTCATTGTACTGCAGTGAAGTTTACGTTCTAGCATAAAAGAAACTCCAACTAATCATGTATGTGAGAGTAAGGAAAAAAAAAAAAAATCAAGACATTTTGTCCAAAAGTTCATCATGACTTGGAGAATGCACCTACCTATTTTAACATCTATTATGTTTTCTAGTAAATGATTTTACAAGGTGTTACCCTCAAGTTCTTATAAGCAATAGAAGGATTTTCACAGCCAGAGCTAAACGAAGCAGTTTGCTTAAGTGAACAGGTTTAAAATCTGATTTGAAAGCTGCACTGAACCCAAGCGTGTTGGCTGGAGGAAAGGAGGGGGCAGGCAGAAGCAGCCCTCCCTCCTCCATACCCATCTCCTAATGCATAACCTGTTCTCAGGCTGCGCCGATAATTGTATCAGATTTCACAAGATTGCTTCTCTGCCTGATAGTTGTGTTGTTTATAAAACTAGGAATTAAAGTAGCATTACAAAATATGCAAATAAGCACCTTTTGTGCCTCTTTGCACATAGGTTATTCTTGGTACCTTCGGTGCTACTGAAATTCCTTATCTTGACATGTTCTTTTCCAACCAAAGCATTGAGAAGCAACAGAGACTTTCTAAACCTATGTTTGCAAATCTTATCACTCACTCAACAAGAGCCTGAAACAGACTATCAGGAGCCCTGGTGAAGTACAGCAGAGGTGGAAAAAATTAAAATCAGTTTTAGCTATATTTGCCACAGTAGTTTTGCATAAGCAAAGATGATACTCCCCCCTGCAACAGAACAGGTCTAATCTCAACAACTCAATGGGTGAAATCTTGGACCACTGAAACAGATGGGAAAACTCGTCAGTTTAATGATGCAAGGGTGTCCCTGCCTTGTGCGGTCTGATATTCTCAGCAGTCAAACAGTTGGCGCAACAAACCCAACAGAAATACTGTGTCAAAGAGGATGATTGACTGTTTGGTTTTACAAACTAGTCAAAGATAATTTTAATAGCTGTACAGTTGTATAAATGTGTACTATGGGAAATAAAACTTGGAATCCATCCCCTTATTTGTGTTTCAACGAATAGTAGTAATGCTGTATTCATTAACAAATTTTTACATTGCCTTTCCCCCCCAAATAAATGAAAAAAGAACATTCAAGAGAAACAGCTACATTATGCCTAGTAATGAAGTAATTATTAAAAAATACATACTCATTCCAAATGTACTCTAGCATACGATTACAGCCCATTTGATAATTCAATTCCAATGCAGTCGATATTTGAAAATTACACACACACTCTTGCATGGAAAAGACAGCAACTGTGTTTAATATGGGTAGTTAGTGCAATTACAATAACTTCTCATCCAAGTTATGTGCGCATGTTTATTTTGCGTGCAGCGCTCTGCATTAGACCCACTAGACCCTCCCTTTTCCCTCAGCAGCACATGAAGGTCAGCTGCTTTTAATGCCGGAAATTTAGTGAAACAGCTTGGTTTGTTATTGCATTGGAACTGGTTTTAGTCAGGGCAGCTCGCAGCTAAATGGCAGGCAGAACAAGCAAATTCAATTAAAATAGCTCCGAGGCAAAAAGGAGACGAGTGTATTAGGAAAATATAAACGGGAATTTAAATGGGTGCTACAAGAGCACAACCAGGCCATCGCACAACCCTGTTTCCCTCTTTTATACCCACGCTTTTTTCTTTAACGCTGAAGAACGTTTTTAAATAGGCTGCTCCACAACTATACCTTATCTCGGCATACAGCGAGCAGGCACAGCACAGCCAGAGTTTTCACCATCCTGCCACACCAACCCCTCCTTGCAGCAGAGAACTTGCGACACGCAGGGTCTGAAGTATTCCTCCTTCCCAAGCTTAATTTCTGTCCCCTGCCTCAGGGCTGGGCGCAGGCAGGGTGAGGGGCTGCCACCAGCCCCTAAGCGAAGGGGAGGGGGAAGCGGGGTGCAGCCCCTCCAGCTCCAGGGCTGTTCTGCCAGGAGCTTCAGAAACAAGCCTGCAAGTTATTCGGGCCACCAACAACGCTGCCAATATTCACAGAATCACACGAATGGCCACATAATCCTTTTTTTTTTTTTTCTGGTTTGTTTGTTTTAAATCACTGCAAGACTCTGCTCCACATGTTCTCAAGGGTAACGTAATGTTTTCTTGGGCTCACTCGGAATCAGAGCAGCTGGGGACCTCTCCTCTAGAGCTTGCTTTATTCTAATGAGTCCTAGAGAAGAACGTCACCCATGAACTGTGCAGCTCCATGCCTCCCCAAAAGCTAGGGTCCTCTGGACTAGGGCTCATCTGTGCCTTGCTTTGCAATTAATCAATCAAACTCCTTCCCTTCATCACCGCTCGTGGCACCGCATTCCTCTCCCAACTGCAGACTGCCATCTAGGTAAGGGAGAGTCAAACCCATTTTAGTCCCAACAGATAGCTTATACGACACGGAAGAGAAGCAGGAATAAAATTAACATTTTCATTCTATTCAATGACTTCTGTGTCTCTCAATGAAAAGTTTTTTTAAGCTCAACTGTGTATGTGTTTTCATAACATCTACACGTGTCTCCTGAAAAAGCCTTAAAATTTGGTTTCAGTCAGTCTCTGTTACCGCAATAGCCGTGATGCGCAGCTGCATCCTCCGGCGCCAGCACTGGATCAGATACCAGGACCCATCCAAATTACCCATTCAGTTCTGTTTCTGCAACTCTTCCACAAGTTAAAAAAAAAAAGCCATCAAAGCAATGTTCGAGTAACACATGTTATTGAAGTTCAGCCTCACAGTATTTACCCTTCAGAGCTAACTGAAAACAGGCATTTTCTTAACTAACGCTAGCCAAGGAAAGTTGTTTGGGTTTTGGTTTTTTTTCTTTTCTTAGCATCAAAGTAATGTGTCCTCAAGGACAAGTACTGTACTTTCTCAGAACATGCCTAAATTTTACTTTTGGTTTGCACAATAGTCTTAATAATCAGACAGCTAATGGACTTGGGATGAAGACAGACCTCAGAGGACACCGAATAAAATCTTTTCTGTCCTTAGTACCATGTACTATTTGGCCCACCCTATCTTCCCCCCCCCCCGCCCCCCCAATTTATTTAACAGTTCTAGTGATCATTTTCAGGTGTCAGTACAAAAATGAGAAAGCTTTTTCTATTGAAACACATACGTAACATTATTAATTCTTCTCCTGTAGCATCTCAGAACTCCAGGCCATGATAAGAGCTAAAGCACACTATAGCCTGTACACATCAACAACAGAAAATCCTTGCTTTAGACAGCCAGGATCAAGATTAGCAACAGGGCTAAAGTGAAATCATTTTGAAACTAAAACCCCTTTTCCCAGTGATTTCAAGCAACTTCACATTTCTTACACGTAACATTGTTTATGTTGTGTCTAGAGCAAGTGGAACTTGGCAGGAGCGCAATACTCTGCAGACAGATATGGCAGCAGGAGAAAAGATAGCAACTCTAAAAATAAAGGCTCTAACAGTATCATAAGCGAGGAGCCAAAAGGCAGAAGAAATATGTATTCGCTATCAGCGAGGTGAAAGGGATGGTGGAAGCCTGTGCAGCAGAAAGGCCTCTGAACGACCATTTTTACCTCTTCTTTGAGTGAACTGGACAGGACAAACTGGCCCTTCTCCTCCTGCATCGAGAACGCTGAGGATGCAAACAGACTGAGAAGCTTCAGAGGAACATATGGCTAGGACCAATGTTTACAACAGAAAATTGACAAAACTGAAACAGGAATACCATTTTATAGATAAAATTACCCACCAGAATATTTAAATTAGCATTAATATTACAGAAGTCAGTACTTCAAAAATGCCAGAATTAAGTTGCCTTCTACTGATGCACTATTTACAACCCTTCTTCCCCTGATTTTTCTTTTTTGCCAGGAAGGAACTGCTGCCTTACTCAGTGTAAAGGGTGAAGAGTATTTAAGGAATTGAGCTATGAAGACAGAATTATCAATTTCCTTGCATGCTTTCCTGTAGTGCTTAACACTGATAAATGAGCACTGCAAGAACAGCCATCAATACCGATAATCACCATCTCGCCAACCACCATTTTACACAGGAAACTGAGCCACACACGTTGAAGTCAAAAGCATCCATCAGTTTGGGATGGCCAACTTGTGCCACCCAGGGAAGAGTGCTTACACCACTGGGTATCTTCTAGCACAATCCCAATACTTTTCTGCTACAGCTCCTCATTTTTGTGCCATGATTCTCAAATCCCAGCTCAAACCTCAGAAAAGGGAAAATGCCAATAAAGTGACACAGCATCACTAGGGAACTGTGCCGCAATAGACAGGACTGAATGACCAGTCAAGTCCAGTCTGCTATTTCATCACCTGCATTGCCTTGTCCCATTTATTACAGCCCTTTTGCAAAGAATAAATGGCTTGAAAGCCAGTAAGCTGGCTGGCTTTCAAGCATACCACTGAGCGAGTCCTACCCGGGGTCAGGCAAAGATACCACCCTCCAGTCCCTTCCTCTGACTTGTTTCTGTTCTGCTCCCTTCTTTTCCCCCCATGTTTTGGTCCTCATCATACTCTCCACTCTGAGTCTTTCCTTCCATCCAGCCCTAGTCTTATCCATGTGTTCAAATCCTCATTGAACACAAAGTTTTTATGCAGTATTTCACTCAGTATAGCCTTGCCAAAAAGCCATGCACCCTGCCAGGCTAATAAGCTTTGCCTGAAAGCATGAGAATAATAGAATTTTTGGGAAAGGACTGTCAAAATGTTTGACTACAGGTAAAACAATGTATTATCCTTTCATTTCCGAAAACAAGATTAAGAAAACTTTGGCCTGGGAAAAAAACAAATCCCTTCTCTTCCACTCCAGGCGAGGCACACACTCCTCTTAGATAATTGGGTTAGCCTAAGTGTTTCAAAACCGGAATAATTATGGGTGGAAAAACACCTCCCCTGAGAAACACCAGACTAGCAGTCATTACTGCTAAAAATCAAAGTTCATAAAGCATAGGATTTTATCGGAATCATTGAATAATTCAAGACTGGAAGTGGCCTCTGAAAGTCATCAACTCCTACCTCCTTGGTAAAAGCAGGCTCAACTTCAAAGTTAGATCTAAGCATTTGTTCTGTCAAGTTTTGAGTACCTTCAAGTATGAGAAGTCCACATATTCTCTGGTGAGCCTCTGTTGCTATATGACTATCCTTACTGTGAAATTTGTTTCGTTACACCTAGCTGAAATCCCCCTTACTGCCATGAACTTTCAAGATGAGTCTGATCCATCTTATCTATAAACCACTCATAAGATCCTCCTTCAATTTTGTCTTCTCCAGGATATATAAATAAACATTTATTTCCTCTCTCAGTTCATCATTCTGTCCTTCAGCCTCCTTGCTATCTTGATGGTCTTCATTCTAAGATGTTCAACCTTCCTTCCATGGGAGCAGGATCCAAAACTGGGCACAGGACTCCACATGCAGCCTGTCCATTGCTGAGTAGAGGGGTTTCTCTTGACACTCCATCTTTTTAATCATCCCTCCCTATGGTTGCTTTCACTGCTGCAAGGTTGCACTGCTGACTTATGTCCGGCTTGTCCACCAAAAGGACTTGCGGGTCCTTTCCTGCAGAACTGCTGTCACCCAGCCCGTGCTGTTGCTTGGGCTTATCGCCTCCTTGGTGCGGGACTCTGCATTTTTGCTAAGATTCACAGGGTTCCCTCCTAGCCCACTTATGCAGCTTTTTGTGGTTCCCCCTTGCTAACAGTGAACAGGAATCACTTACACTTAACAGGTGAAAAAGTCTTTGGAGCATGAAGTCACCTGCCAGGTCCACCCATCCAGACCCAAATCCTGGCACGCCTCTTAACAGCTCACGTCCAAACCTGGATGTTAACTGAGCCGTCTGCTGCTCTGTCAGGGAGCTGATAAGCAGCCCAAGTAACACAGTGCAAACTCTGCTCCCAAAGCCTTCATTAGAAAAGGTCCCCAAACCACCTTCCTGCAGAAGGAACAGGATAGGTTTCTTCCAGCATTGCTTCTGGGAGCATTAACTACCCTCACATGAAGGCACACCAAAAAAAAAAATCAACGCACATTAGGAAGTACTAAACCAGGCGTGGAATGAGGAGGAGTGATTGATCTTTTGGGGAATGAGGTGAAGGATGTAGAATTGATTGGTTTCTTTTTCCCCCTCCTCTGAAAAGAACACGAAGCTGATGGATGATTTTTTGAAGGAACATCTTGTTAAAAATGTTGGCAACACATCAACAACATTTCGGGTCTACTTAATCAATTAAAATGGCTGTCTCAGAAAGAACCAAATTAATATTAGACATGAAAGATGAAAAAAGCAGGAAGCTGGAGAAAGGAACAGATTTAGCTGACTCATCCCTTTGAGATTCCTGTTTAATGGCACTTTACCCACAACAGAGAGACAACTGTTTCTCAAGTAAAAAGTTCATGGAAGGTAAATCACCACATCCATCACCACTGAAACAAAGTATTGATGCTAGGATGCTAATTGCCACCTAAGTTCCTACGATATTTAATTGAACCGGTAAGTGACGTGGCTGGCTTCTCCTTCAGAAAGGTTAGTGTGTCCCCACACAAAAACGGTTGCTGGTGATTTCAGCTGGGATGTCATCATCTGCCCACGCCAAGGGGCAAAACTGCAACGCCCTCAGATTAAATACTTCAACTGTGTCCCTGTGTCCCTCTTTTGGTCAGCTTTGCTTCCTCCTCATTCTCTGTCCCCAAGCATTAAAGCTCCATGTGCTACTGTCCCAGGGGTTTTTTTGGGGTGATTGCATGTGATACCTAGCCCTCTGCTAGAGTGGTATGAGGAAGGTTCGTATCCAACCTCACAGAAGATACTAGTAACAGCACATGAACCTCATCACCTGTGCTTGACACAGGTTTCTACTACGCAGAAAAAGTAACAGAATAAATAAATAAATATGCTGAAAAATAATAAATTAAAAAAAGAAAGATGGCTAGTACTTCAGCTACAGTTGTCTACAGTTGTGGTTACTGGATTGGATGTCAGGGTCAAAAACTAGTTGTGAAAAAAACACAAATCTCGTGCTCTCCATATGGAGCCCGAGTCTCATCTGGCCCAAGCTGGCAGGTGGTTACTGGATTGGATGTCAGGGTCAAAAAGTAGTTGTGAAAAAACCACAAATCTCATGCTCTCCGTATGGAGCCCGAGTCTCATCTGGCCCAAGCCGGCAAGGCTCCACATTGACAGTCCGGCTGCCTGTGTAAACGGGCTATAAACATGGTCTTTGCTTCATCTGCGAGGCTTGGGGTGTCTTCCATTTGACAGCCACTGAATGAAACTTTACTCTGGGAGTAGAAGCAAATTATTGAACTGACTTGTTAAATTACCTTTCATTAGCAGCAGGAACATTACAGACACACCCTTTGTTATTTGAGTCTTCAATTTGATTTTGTCAAGACTGTTTCATCGTTCACTTTTCAAAAGCAAATTACTCTGAAAGGTTGTGCAAAGGGCATAAAAAGAAGCAACAGACTAATGACTTTGAGCAGTTCAGGGTAGGGGGGTAATTTCTTTTTTTTTTTTTTAATTACAAAATCAAATCTTTCTAAGGCTTCTTAGATCAACAGTCCTCAATGACTTCATACCTACCAGCATATTCTCAACCCAAAGGTGTAAACCCTGAGGAAGCCTATAACGCGAGAGCTTTGCATGCTTATTTTTGAGGAGCCTCAGTGAGTTGCTATATGATATGCATCACCGCGGAAAAATTGCCAGCTGCCAGAAGAGGACAAAAAGAACTGGAAAACAAAGTTTGAATTACTTTTGTAATTCATTGGATAGGTATTATGGGAAAAAAAAGAAAGGAAGAATGGTTGACTCAAAGCCTGTAAGGAATCACTAGGTTTAAATTTACCTCTGCAGAGAATGAAATCACATCTGGAGCTTATATTACCTTTTTCCACAGAAGCAGAGCATATTCACTTGTGAAATCTTAAACAGCATGAAATGAAAGACACGTAAAATAAAAAACAGATTCTCATAAAAGATTTTGAAAATAACATCTTTAGGCAACATAAAGACCACAGACCTATGAAATTTATTAAAAATTTTTAACACCCTGCATATTCACTTCCCAAAATTATTCTGCATATTCTCATTACAATCATTTTATGTTTTCAGTTGTGCTTGAGAAGAGCAGCCCTGTGATAGTTTTAAGCTGTAGGTGCCCAGACTGGCTGATGAACTCCAAGACTGGAGGATTACAGTGTCGCTCTGAGCACGGCCCCTGCTCGGGAGGTTGTCAGGAACAAGAAGAAATGCAGCTGCCCAATTATCATGTGGAATTTCAGGTCACACCACTTATCACCAAAGACAAAGATTGGCTTTAGCTGTCGGGTAGCTTCTGAGAATAATTCAAGGCAATAGGTTTAACCTCCAAAAGCACCACGTTTAGGAAGCATCTTCCTCAACAGCTCTTTTACCCCATAGCCATATGTGACACCAGAGAAGGCACTGAAGCTCCAGCCCCCTGAGAGCTGCCCAGGGGAGTGCTACACAAAATCCCTTTGGTGTCCCAAGTCCTTCCTCCCTCAGACCACTGTCACTGCGCTTAGGTGCTACCTAAGTATGCTACCAAGGACACCAAGGCTGTACTGGGATGCTAATTCACACCAGTTACGAACCCCTGCAGAACTTGGGACAAGCTTTTCTATTCCTGTACTTGCAAAGAAAATTAATGAGATTAGTGTTGACATGAAGCATACTCTTAAAAAAACACCCAACAACTAAAGCAACAAACAAGGCCTTTTTTGTCCCGACTGACCTGCATTTACTCTCCCCATTGATATCAGCAGTAGGAGCCGGTATTTAGATAGAACACAATAATACTACAATACAAAATAGTAATAATAATAGAAAAATACTGTGTGTTGTAGTCCAGTTGCAATTCCCATGAAAACCAAGAAAAGGTCTGAAAACCTTTGCTGCCACCTCCCAGTGGAATACAGTCTCTTCCTTGGGGGAGTTAAAAACCCAACCCTTAATTTCCCTCTCTAGCTTGAAGCGGACAAGAGGCATCTTCTGCTTCCCACATCGGATAACACCATGCAATCGCACAAAATGGGTGGACTTCAGGTCACCCAGGACAAAATGATTTTGGTAACCCCTTTACAGGGCAAACAAGACTCTTGCAAGGACTCGGTCAGAGGTTGGACAGCCACAACCCCAGAGCATACCTACTGTAATTCTAGTCTTGTTCCCTCTACTGATACAGGGCCTACGGGGATCCGATATGATTTGGACTGGCACCAGTATAACTATGTGGATGCCGTGTGTTATGAGAAGCATCTTCACTGGTTTGCCAAGTATTTTCCTTATCTGGTGCTGCTACACACTCCCATATTCCTGGCTTGTAGCAACTTCTGGTTCAAATTCCCAAGGACTAGCTCCAAGCTGGAGCACTTTGTCTATTTTACTTAAGTGTTTTAGCGGTCAAACATTGGAACAGGCTGCCCAGGGAGCTGGTGGAGTCACCATCACTGGAGGGGTTCAAAAAAAACATATAGACGTGGCACTTTGGGACATGGTTTAGTGGGCATTGTGGTGTTGGGTTGATGGTTGGACTTGATGATGTTAAAGGTCTTTTCTAACCTTAATGATTCTGTGAAAATACAGTACATTTCAAGCAAGTTAATGTTTCTGATTCATGGAGGCATCTCCCTTGGATTTGAAGCCCAGCAGGCTTCAACCTGCTGAAGCCCTCCTGCAGCCCGGGCGCCCGCTCTGTGGCGCGGACTCCGGCGCTGTTACCACCCGTTTGAAAGCAGCTGGCCGATAAACAAGCGAAGCATCCGCAGTGTGCGGGCACTGAGGCACTGCCGTGCCGTCACAGGTACTTCACCCACGGTCACTGCCATCAGAGAACACGTCTCCGATTCACGGCAGGGAGGTCTCACCGAGCAGCCGAAACACTCTGGTCTGGTCATCAGCACTAATTGAGGGGAGGAAAAGGGTTATTTTGAAACAGCGTAGCCTAGAAATTAAACCCAAGCCTCCTGAGAAGGAGACTGGAGGACAATTCTACCTCACCAAAGCCACCTTAGTTTTCCTGAGTGCTTCCTAACCCACAAAGTGCATAAAATACATTGCCGGCGAGTATTGTAAGCGTGATTTAGTTCTTGCCTGTGCAAAACCAAACAAGCAAAGAGCTCTGCAATTACTAAGACCAGAGATAACCCAACCCCACTCAGCAGTGGCATCTACAGAGTGAAAAACTCTTAGTGCTCCAAATTTTTACAGTATAAGGATGAAGTTTTTAAGCTCAAGGTGATCCTTTAGACATTTCTCTTGATGTGTTTGATAAAAACATCCCACATATTGTACAGAGCAAGAAGTCAGTCCAGCAAAGTCTACATGCAAGACATGAATAAACCATAAACATAACATTATCTGATTCGTTATATATAGCGTTATGAAAAGGAGGAAAATATTTGGATAGAAGAAAACAGGGAAATATAAGAAAACAAACTATTTTTTAAAAGTACTTGGAAAAGAACATGCAGTAACCATGGCCAGCAGCACAGCTTTTTCATATCTTCTTTTCTACACAAGTCTTGGTAGCAGCCTTTCAGCAAAATTCACTTTCCTATATTAATTAATTAGTAATTTGAAATCTGTAATAAACTTGAGCAACAAAAGTAATTTAACACTTAAACAGAGATGGAAGAAGATCTCCACATAATTTATGTTACTACTTTTAAAGCATTCTCCTCAGTTCCTCACACCTTGCATTTGGGTTTTTTTTCCTTATTTTCCCATTTCCCTTTCCAGGATTCCCACCACTAGGGATGGAATACATAGAATTTACCAGTATCACAGAAATACCATTGCAACATTATTTTGGGGGGTAGGAGGGAAAGGAAAAGAAAATCTAAAAAAGCACATTTAACTTTTTCATAAAGGATCGACCATGCCAGGTGGCAAAAGCCAGAGCTGTCACAGCGGTGGCAGTTTTGAGGACCTGCACCGAAACCACAGGAATGTGAAAGCCTTGCCTTGTAGCCAGCTGGCTCTCAAATGGTGATGGATTACTGACCCAACCAAACTGCAGGAACAACCAATTTTGAGGTGATTGGTTTTATTTTAAGCCCCGATTATGATTCTAAACACCATTCCTTAACATCAGCCTGTTACTGCTCTAAGAGACTTTATTAGGATCTGTGTTTCCATTAGACCAAAAAATCAGTTATGCCTGTGTAAAGAGATGCTTTAGTTTAGCACTTTGCCAGGACACGTGCTAAACTAAAGATTAAACCTGAGCCTCTTGCCACCTTGACTGACAGAAAAAGACTTCAGCACACCAGAAGTAGGAAGAGGAAACAAGCCTTCATCTGGGCAACCTGTGGACCTGCCCCATAGATAGTTTTACTCTACTCGTATGTAAGGACATACCCCTACATACACAGCGAGAGCACAGTGGTGGAGGAGGACACGACATTTTTTATCAGTCCTTAATATTTATTTTACTATCTGTCTCTGCACAGATAGCCTCCCAGCTCGTATCTCATCAAATGCATAATGAGCCAAATTATTCTCTACTACTGTAAATTGGTGAAGGTCCATTGATCTCATTACAGAAGAGCAATTTACACTTGCAAAGAGGGTGGGTGAGCATTTCTAAATGAGGAAATAGAGCAAAAACCCTCATCCTGGGGAGCCTAATTCAGGAGCAAAACGCAAACAGATCACCACCTTTTTCTTTTTTTTTTTTTTCATCTGAACAGCTATATTTATACCAAATATTCACAGTAAAGAGTTAAACAGTTTTTAGAACAACTTACCAAGCTTCGGAGACTTTGTTGACTCTCTGCAGTGTTTGCAAGGCTGAATAAAGGCAGTTTCCTTCCCCTGGGAAGCCACCCGCGCCCGGGACTCGCTTGGCATTTCTAAAGCATCCCTTCCTCCATCCCTTAGCGATGATAGCCAAGGCCACCGACCACCAACCGCCCCATTCAACCTCTCCTCAGCAGCCACCATAGGTGACATCTGCCAAATGCAATGCAGAAGCCTGAGCAACACCTCTGCTAACGTAATTGCCAAAGCATCTGGTGGACTTTGTGCATGTGTTTTGTAAATTTGGGGCAGGGGGGAAGATTCAGGAGGGAGTAAGAGACTCTAATCTCTCTGCCATGCATTGCCTTATATAAACTTTAAAAAACAAAAAAGGGGGGGAGGAAGGAACACTGTAAACTATGCATCCGTGGATCTTACTCTATGAAGATGATTTATTTACATTTCCTCTTGGCATGTTGTAACATATGTTTTGCTACAATATAGGCTTGGTAGGAAAACTCATTTCAACCTGGAATTACAGAAACTGCTTCTAAGTGAACGAATGCACAAACCAGAAAATGACTTACTTTTCCGTCGTGTATTAATCACTTTCAAGCATATGAATCTAAAGGCAACTTTTGTTAATTAACATAATAAAGAACTATTCCTACTGACTTTGATGTATTATTTAGTATACACAGATGTAGTCTTATCACAGAAACTTCCAAACCAGCTCAGTTAAAGTTGTTTAATTCTAGTACACAGCATGTAGTTAAAGAAAAAAAAATATACAAAATGGCTTTAATAGGCCAAATGCAGCTTATTTGGCAGAAGTAAATTCTCACATATAGTATTTTCAAAAATTGCTTGCACAGCAGCTTTTGACTCCCATATTCAGCTCAGAAAAAGCCTGAGGAGATGCTGAAGGCTGATAATTAGCTAGCAGGAATCCCTCCCAGGGGCCCTCCCAGATGGTTGTTATTAAGAGAGATGAGCTTGCCCTGCTGGGCAAGAGGCCACAGACATCACCCAGGATCCTATGGATCTCTTGAGGACAGGATCCTGGGAAAATCAACAGCAAACTGGGATTTGTTTTCTCAAGTGTCTTGTGCCACTATAGTGTTCCCCCATCAACTGCTGCTGCTCTGACCACTGGGCTCTGCTGAGCTCTTACCTTCTGGGAGACCCACAAAAAGAGACAGCATGTCCCTCAGCTCAGTACCAAATGCAACCTACCCCAGAGGGAGAGAGGTGGCTTTCTCACAAGTCTCTAGCTAGCAATAATAGTAATAAATCACTGGACTCAAAGCACACCATCCCAGATGGGGAAAGCATATGGAAGAAGCTGCAAAAACTGTACAGAAAGCATCTCTCTCTGCCCTGGGTCCAAGAGCCCAACCTCTTGCTGTTGGAAGGAAGGATGCTTGGATTTGATTAATAACTGCAAAATGCCATTCTCTCCTACGCAAGAGCCTGTTTTTAATGTTTTATTACTTTCATTATCAGGAGGATGTATGTCACTACATGAAGGAACAGCAGTTGCATCCCTCCCAAACGCTGCTTCAAGGCAGGGCTCACAACCGAGGCACGGGACTGGAGGCAGAGGTGGTTCCCAGGACACAGCAGGGCAGGTGAGAGGAGCCCACGGGTGCCCAGCAAGCCTGTCATCCGCAGCCACCGCTCCCCTCTGGGTATCACCATAAGAGAGAGCTTTAAGGAAAATAAAAAGGTCACAAGAGCCATTCCCTGAATTTGAGGTACTGGTCCGAAAACTTGACAGCCATTGGAAGTCCTTTTCTGGCTATATTTTGTATGGGAGCCAGGGGAAAGGAGAACCTGGAGAAAGGAAGCAGGCAAGAATTTTCTTTTTTTGTTTAATAGAGAAAAAGAACAAAAAAAAAAAGAACATAGAAGGGAAGAGGGCTACCCAGTATCTCATCAGCTATCATTCTGGAAGAAATCTCCAAGTGAAAGTGGAGGCAAAGCAACAAGAGGGAGGGAAGGAGCTGGACCATGAACCTGAGACAGTGATGACAGGAAGAAGAGTTGAGTGAAGGATGCGCTTACGCTGGACCAGCAGAGTTCTAAGCTAAAGACATGACACACTAGGAGGAGGAGAGAATTAATTTATCCAGAAAAGTCAAAATCGTTATGCACTTTCTGCCAGACACATTCTGCACCGTCTTAGTGTCATTCCTCTCCATGACCGAAATAAAACCCGGGCTATGGCTGGGCATTTAACTGTGCTTAGAAAGAACATTTCCAGAAGCCAACTGACATATGAAAAGCCAGCAGCACTTCAGGGGAAGGTGGAAGGGGAAGAGGTTTTCATCAGTAGTGGTATTCTTTAATACACGAGTAGATCTCTGTGTTGCTGGCCAAAGTACAATTCTTACTGCAAAGCACAGTATCCCTACCATGGATGAAAAATGCATTTATCTAACAAGTTACATATGCAAAAGAAAAATAGCAGTTAAGCCACTGCACTTCAGTGTATTCCTATTCAAGAGTTCAGAGAAATCTGATATAATGAAAAAAATATTTACAGAATAAATGTGATGGGCCAGAAACCTAAGGATTCTTTTGTGTCCAGATATAAGAACAAACCTAACTGCGTTAAAATGAAATAATTAAAATCTCCTCCAGTAAATATGAACGTTTGGAAAATACAAATTAGTAGCTGAAAGTGTTAGCCTTATTGCAATGATTTCCTTCTCCCCGTGAGATGTCATCTACATACCTAACGCTGGCATCAGACAGTCATTAAGGGCAGGGAACATTCTGTAAGAGGTTAAACAGCAAAATCTGTCTTGGGTGACCATTCTAGATAGTAATAGCAAGCTGAACTGCTCCACTTTGGCGATACTTCAAAGTCAATTCTCAGCCTATAGCCATAAGAAGTTGCAAAGGCTTTCAAAGGGAAGTTTCTCAGACCCTTTTTGGACCGGTTTAAAGCTTAAAAAAGAACTGTTCCAGTAAAGGATCCAAATAAAAACAAGCTTTTTAGTGCTGCTCCTGGGGTCCTGTGCCTTGCATTCCTCTGCAGCGTTTCTCAGAGCATCTCAAACCCCTTTTCAGTCTCAGTCAGAAAGTTTCAAGGGGTCTGCAGTCCTCCCCTTCAGGAAAGCCACCAAAAGCAGAGTAGGAGGAGGGTAAACACAAACATAGCAATTAAATTAAAAAAAAAGAGGGATTCAAGGGAAGAACGGGAAACGTGGGAGACCATCCAGCCGCTTGCCCATCTGTGCGGAGAGCCACCAGCCTCACCAGCCCTGCGCCCCGCGCGGCTGCCCGGGGCGAGTGGGGGACGCCGGCAGCGAGGTGGGAGCCGAACGGGGACGAGGCGACGGGCAGAGCCCTGCCAGGGCAAGGAGAGCACCGTGAGAGGCACCCGGGCTCCCTGTGGCACGACAGGAGGGCACGGGGGGACAGCAAGCGTGGGACGCGGCGGCGAGGGGCCAAGCACGGCGGCAAGCGGAGGTCGAGAGCAGTTCATCATTTAGAGAAGGAAGCGGGGGAGATCCCAAGGAGACCCCTGTATGCGGCGCGGTGGGAAAAGGGCAGCCGAGCGCGGCCGCAAGTGACATGGCAAGGTGAGGGGACACAACCCGCAACGGGACCCCGAGGGGGGAAGAGCCTGCTGGGGAGTCACAGACGTGCTTCAGGGGAGAGGCTGCTTTTCTCAGTAAAGGGGTTCCCAATTTCCATCTCAATTCCTTTTCCTGGTAGCGTAATAGGTGGTTTAAAGATTTTTCTTTCCTTTTTTTTTTTTGTATCAAGCAGTAGCAATTTATTAGAAGCAGTATTTTTGCAAGACGGGCTTGGGACAATCCAAAAAAAAATTATAAATATGCTTAGCTTCAAGCACATAAGGGGTCCTTCTGACATCAGTGAGACTACCCACACACCCTGCCTTAAGCAAATGTGGAGTGTGTGCATCAACGTTGCCTAATTTACCTTTTAACTGCATGATGGCCCCTGCATCTTCTGCTCTGCCTCCAGACTGGGACCTCTCTTTATGCACACACCCTTCTCCCATCCAGCTTCTTGCCAGCAGGCTTCAGGAAAAAGGGTTTTTTCCCCCTTTTTTTTTTAACCGGAAATGCTGCAGCAAGCCATTTTAATAATATACAGTATAGTATCACTATAACATCAGCCACACTAAATTTTAAAAGCCAAGCCATCAAATTCATACTATAACATACGTAAAAAGTTATCGATAGGGCTGATCTGAGATGTAGCGCAGTCAAAGATTTTACAAGGAACATCCCCTTCATAAAATAATAATCATCTTATTTTCTCTCAACAGTAAAATGGCAGATATTAGGACTTAAGACAGTACAGGAAAAAGTTACGTGATTCCCCCATACAAGAAGTCCTTCTTCAGATCATCAGATATTTTAGTTTCCCTAGGCTTTTTCCCCTGCCCTTCTTCCAGAAAATAAAATACCAGCATATTTCAGAACTGACGCTGAAGTCCTCATTTCCAAAAATCCCACAACTGATGGTTTATTTCCTATTAAAAAATAATCAGCACATTCCAACACAGCAGGTCAAATAAGCAAGACCAGGAGGCAAAAAGATAGCACTCCTGCGCAGTGCTAGTACTGAACAGCTCCTGGCAGCTCTATAAATATGCTTTGGTGACAATAACATCTCAAATATCTCACTCAGACACATCATCTTTTATCAATACTGCGTTTTTCCTGCTCTGATTTGAGCTAGTTTGATGTAATGACAAAATTGATCTTTAAATATTCAGAACTCTGATTACTGCACTTTTCTGAGAAGCCTACTTTTTAAAAAAACTTCCTAGTACTGATAGCATTTACATTTTCCTTTGGAAGAAAAAGATTTGTCTTCATCACTTCTGTTTGTAATTTGCTTTATTTTATCTCTTTCAATGTTGAGCACAGCAAGGAAGAAATATTTGCATGCTAATGCAAATCAAAGCGTGAAAGCAATCAAATCAAACAAAAAGTAAAATCATCTCTGGAGTTAATGAAATTCTTCCCCCCCCTTATATCATTAATTCAGCACTTTCTTTTCCCCACTTATTGACCAGCTGCTAATTCTTTCCTTAACCAGAATTATCAAGAAAAATAAATATTCAGGAATTCAACACTGTATTGTGCATTCTGAAACAAAGTGTTATAAAACTGTTCTTTTAATATGCGAGAACATGTATGCTTTAATTGACAAATTAAGATTATACCCCTGTTTTCCCAGAACCAAGAACTTTCAGGTAGGTCTTGTCCTTTTATAACCTCAGAGCAAAGCAGAAATTTAAGTGAGGAAGGAAGAAAAAAAAAAAACCCACATTATAAATGCTATTCTTGCATAGCCCAGTCTGATCTAGTTTTATATTGCTATTTACACAGCAATCAGGTCACAAATAACTCCGACTAACCTCATGCCTATTTTTGCAAGGAGAATAGCTGCAAACATGCTCGGGCTTCAGAAATGAGGGACACTTACTGCAAGGGCATGGGCAATCTGGCAAAGCAAGCTAATAAAGCCTGGATTACATGTAGCCTGCAAAGTGCACCGTAGGCAGAGCAATATTTTTTGGCCGTGGCATTACAAAGTATTATGTCAGAAGGCATTCTTCTTGGGTTTTGTAACAAAATGAACCTCGAGTGATTTTAATGGTGGGTATTTGGCTCTAATAATGCTATTTAAGATTAGGTATTAAGTTGTGCAACTTGTGTCTTCAGACTGGGCAATTTCATTACTTTCTCCTTCAAAAAGTGGCTTTAATAACTAAGCTTTTAAATTGTTTTCCCCATAATAAATAAATGAAGCTAAAAGGCACTTGTCAGCACTGAAGAGCTGGATCCAGTCCCACAGTGGACATTAAGGATACAGATTAGATCAAGCCAACAAAACACTTAAAGCAAAGGTCTTCCCAGTTAGCTGTAGCAATTTTTAAATTGAGACTCAATAATATGATTTTAATGCCAGGTGAATGAGGTCAGACAAAGAAGAAATTACGTCAGCGACAACAGACAAATTCTTACCAATTTAATGCCTACAAATTAGAGCAAGCTTTCCTTCAGAAACCATTAATGTCTCTATCAGCATAGAAGAAACCAAATGCAAATTACTTCACAGTGTCAAACTTGCGAGAACAGAGCAAAAATACAATTGTGTTTGTTATTTCTTTTGGACACATTAAGAAGGAAGGATGTTAGCAGATCCATCCAAGTAAAAAGATAATTTAATGACAAAAGCAACAGTTTAGGCCGTGAAATCAATCCCCTCAGTCTCAGGACAGTAAAGTTGCCTCCCCAATTACCCTTCCTCTAGTTTAAATGGATGTCCTTTAAGCAGCAAGTTTCTGGCTCATAAATTTCCGATGTCACATGCTACCGTTGGCACAGACCCAACGGGCTGGGCAGCCACACTCAAAGATGCCTAATGACCAAAGACATCAGTCCCCAGCAGAGGGAGAAAGGAGTTCATGTCAGATAACCAAAACCAATGCAAAACAAAACAAAGTGCCAGCTAGGTCTAGCTAGGTGGCCAGCAGGCTCATGTCTGTGTTGGAGGGGGGAAGAAAAAAAAAAAAAAGAAGAAAAGTGAGGGAGAGGTGAACATACATCCACTGCGACACGGGTGCTGGGCTCACCATGCACAGGGACGTTAACAGCCAGCAGCGGATCGTACCGTGGTCCGCCCTCCTGAGGCAAGGAATACCAATCTAAATTAAGGATCTTGTCATCTTAACACTCTTAATCTATTTAGTTGATGTATTCCTGTATTCTTTCTCTCAAAATACATTGCCTAGCCCTTCAATTAGCTGATGCCAACTCCTTGCCCTTATTATTTACTTCCACAGTGCACTGCATATCCGCTACCTATACCATAAAAGAAAATGCGTAGATGGCTAATAAATGATTTTATACCTTACTTTTACTTGGAGATACAGAGTCCAAAATAGTCAAGTCTTCTGAATATCATACCTCTTCTTTTTTTTTTTTCCACCCTTTATTTATAGCTTGCTTTTTCTTTCAGGTTAATTAGGCCAGGACTAATTACCTCTTCTTTGTGACCTGCACTACTTGAAACCACGAATCATTTCTGCTCTTTTCCGCTCCTTGTCTTTATTTTAGCGCTTTCCTCCTCTAACAGAAGCGATCAGAAAGCTCCAGACAAGACTTCCACATGCCAGAACCACCTTTCCAGCCTCCCATTCTCACAACTTCATTTGCTTTCCTTTTTAATTGCTGCCATAAACTCTACAACAGCTCTCCCAAGTACAGCAAAGCATCTCTTTATTCTAGATTATCCTTAACTTTGCCATTTTGTGGTGCAGAGGGACAATTTGGCATTTGCTTCGTCGCTTTAGGCTCTTCTACGCTCAGCAGTGGGACTTGGTGGATGCAGTCCACCCATTATTTAAGAGCTTCCCCTGGTACCACCACCCCCTTGGCCTGCAGTTCAGCATCATGACCAAGTCCAGCCTTTCTGAGGTTTCTCCCTCCTTTGAGCTTCACCACAAGCTCTCTCAGACCTGACCGGGAGGTGCTGGTGCAGCTCTGCCATAGGGCCATGCTGGGCGATGGGGACAACTCTTTGGGGACCCCCGCTCCCCTGCCTGCACTAAACCAAACCATCTCCCTTGGCTATGAGACACCACTACCACGATCACCAGCAGCATCGGACACGGCAAGCGTGGTTCAAAGCCCACCTCTCGCAGATTCAAAGCAAGAACGCAAGCAAGGTGTCCCATCCCACTGTCGGGTGGGTGACAACAGAAACCTCTGTAAGGCCTTCGTGGTCAATTTTAGACAGCCAGAAGTAGCTGGTGGGTTACCATGCTAACCCGTTGGTGCATGGTGCAGTGCTTGAATTGATGACAATGTATTATTAGGTACTCCAAAAAGAAAAATACTGCCTTGTCTTTTCAACCTGTAGTTTTACAAATAGGTTTTAAAGGCATAGTGGCAGTTTAGATTTGGACCAAGTTTAATTCCCTTTAAAGAGAGAAAAGTCTTTTTACAGAATGTAAAGGCAACAGAGATATTTCCAAGTTTTATTTAGAAATCACAGCATAACCACCGCTTCTAAATAGGTAATAGAATAAAAAAAACCCCAAACTACAACACAAGATATCTAGTGATCTGCTGGATGACTGTAAGACCCAGAGACCTCAAGTCACACAAGTTTACATTAGTTTTCATTGTGCACTCTAGGAGAAAGGTAGAAAGTAAATAACATGGGAAAAAAAAAAGCAGGATTTAATAACGTGTTATTTTAAATTAAAAAATCCAACAGATCAAGAAACAGATTTTGCCTATAGAAGGGGGTATTTAGGGTCCAGCAGGTCCACCCCCACACTGCTCTCCCTGTGGGGCTGAGAGAACAAGTATACACCTATACGGGACTGGAAGATGCCAGGCTGCCCGCTACACCAGTGTCTCAAAAGAAAAAAAATTACAAGAGTCATCAAGGAAGTGTGTGTACATATATGTATTTAGAACACCCCCCGACTACTGGCTGCCTTCCTTCGCCAAGCGAAAGCAGCACGGGC
>NW_010518204.1:6725-15097 GCF_000687285.1 Phaethon lepturus | reverse complement strand
TTCCGGCCTTTCTTGTAGATGGGCGTCACATAGGCAAACCTCCAGTTGGCTGGGACCTCCCCTGTTAATCAGGGCTGCTGATAAATGATGGAGAGTGTCTTTGCAAGCTCCTCTGCCAGCTCCCTCAGTACTCTCGGGTGGGTCCCATCAGGCCCCATAGACTTGTGGGTGTCCTGGTGTCTTAGCAGGTCTTTAACTGTTTCCTGCTGGATTATGAGGAGTTTATTGTGCTCTCCATCCCTGTCTTCCAGCTCAGGGAGTTGAATACCCTGAGGACACTTATTCTGTCCATTAAAGACTGAGGCAAAGAAGGCATTAAGTACCTCAGCCTTTTCCTCATCGTTGGTGACAGTCCCCCCATATCCAGTAAGGGATGGAGATTCTCTTTGCCTCTTTTTTTGTTGTTAATATATTTGTAAAAACATTTTTTGTTATCCTTTACAACCGTGGGCAGATTGAGTTCTATCTGGGCTTTTGCCTTGTAATGAAACACTGTTGATACAGAACCTCTGCCCAGAAGGTGTGGGGCCGTCATCAAACACATGACCTAGATGGGCATCACACTGCAACAGAAATTATGTACAATTATTACCGCTACAATTATGGACCAACACATGCTGGTGTCTACTGTGCTATTCCGAATGAAGAAACTTGTATGATGAATTCATTGTTGAGTCTTGGGGAGAGACTAGAAATACATCCTGGAGTAATCTGGCCAGTGGGTGAATATCTGCCCCCAAGCAAACAGGTCCCAGAAGAGGAAGTGAAAAGGTACTAATGCCAGAAAGTATAGGAAATAAATGTGAGGATCTAGAATTCTCAATACATAAGGAAAATTTCAGGTTAATTAAGACAGTCACTGTAGGTCTTTCGCACAGGTCAGATGAGGATTCCTTCCTCTCCCCAAATTACTGATGGTAAGAAGACTCAGAATAGCTATCAGTCGTTCATTATAAAATTGGAAGGTTGTCTTCAGCTGAGGTTCTTGAAAGGTGGTTGCTGGATATTACTGCAAACATGAACTATACCATGATAATAGACTGCAACAAATGCTTGTTACATTTGCAGCTAATAACTAATCTTGCTAGAAGGGGCTGCAATTCATTAAACGCAATTGCATTCTTTTGTATCTTAACAGACGTAATAAACAGAACAGAATCAGGGTTGGGAAGAAATGGTTAAGGGTGGCAGTTCTTTAGAAAAGAACCTGGGTATTACAGCAGGTCCAAATACAAGTATGTGTCATGGGTTGGGTAGAGGTGAGGGTGTAAGGACAGGAACACTGCCAAGACAGCAATAGCTACCACAGAAGGGTGGCTTCTGTGAAATGAGAGAACCCATGGAAGGCAGCTGTGAAGGTGTAGGGCACCACCACCGCTGTGCAGGGTGAATAGGAATAATCCTCACCTGCTGCAAAGCAAACTTGGTGTTTTGCCCAGTGTCTAACCAACAGTAGGAAGACATGAACGTTACAGCTCACTAGCTAGTCAGGCTGTGGAGTCTCCATCACTGCATATTTTAAGAACTGCTTAAACAAACATTTAGCAGGACTGAATTAGGAAGCACCAACCCTGTGATGGGGCAAATGGGTGGAATAAATCTCAGAGGCCCTTCTACTGTTTGTTGTCACATACTGCAGTTCATCTGAGGTCCTCTGAATAAATTTTCTGTCTAAAATCCAGCCCTTGGCTATACTTACACAACTACCCAGTCGCATCATTTTCTTCACCCAAACCAACTATTTATGTTAGGTATTTAGAGATCTACTAATGTGTTTCATACCAAGAAGTGAGACAGAGTAGTTCCACTGATACTGTAATTCTCACTGCTAGATTTAGGTAGATTTTTTCATGGGCACAAAGAAAATTTATTTGTTAAGATTTGGGTCTTTGGGCATCACCTCCAAAATAAACATACCTGTTTGCAGGTGACTTCAGTTCTAGTTGATCCCAATGAGTTATCTGTTTGTCTCATGACATTGGTGTTACTTTCATCTCTGCCACAAGTACCATAAGCCTCAGAAAACGATAGCCACCCAGTCCCAGAATTGTACTTTTCTGGGCTATAGTGGAAACCAGATTTTCTTGTTAATTAATAACAGAGATGTTATAATAAGAACATTGGCTTTTTTTCCTCGTCCTTGTCTTGTACTACTATTAATAGCATTTGGTGCAGTAGAAGTTTTCTCACTGTCATAGGACTGTACTGGAAGCTCTTTACCAAAGGGAATTCTCAATCAGCCCGTAACAGGAGCTTTTGCCTCACAATTTCTATTTCACTGTTAGTTTGGCATTTTATAAAGCTTGAAAAAAGTTTTTTCCAACGACTGAGCACACTGTTTAGCTGAATTACACCTGCAAAGTTGCAGTTCAAAGCCTGGCCCAATACAGCACAGCCTCAGAGAGGAGAGTTTGCAAGAAGAAACGAAGCATGGAAAATGAGTATGGAATAATGGCTGGGTTGGCTCACCTGATGAGGCTCACTCATGTCTGATAGTCAGCCATCAAAATGGTTTGGTAAATCAGCCAGCCTTGCTGAAACCATCAATCAACCAATGACAAATCCTCACAGCACAAAGGTCTACTTTTCCCAAGAGATAATCACAGCCATCAGAAACAGTACCACAGACTGTCAGCTTGTGGGTGTCTCCTGTTAACATTCAGGATTACCAGCCCTGTTTGGGTGCATATTAAAACCTACAGAATATTGGAAATTATAATCGGAATGTATTTTTGGGATTTAGCATACAGAAATGAGATAATCCCTTCTATTTAAGGTTGTGCAAGCTTTGATAGTGATGAGTACAGTCTCCTAGTGAAGAGTGACCTAGTGTGAGTTAGAGCAAGAAATGAAGACAGACTCACATACTACTAGGGTAAGTGGTCTGGAGACCCACCGCAACCATTTCCTCCCGATTTCCCGTGGTTTAGCCCAGTTTCACAAACCAAATGCTCTTACTGGCATCTAGTGGTGGATGGCGACACCAACACCAGCAGCAGCTTTGCTGTGGTCAAGGGGGTTAGTCCATTAGTTGATACAGAACTTAAAGCAAAATATCTAATATATATCGTGTATATTTTGGTGGGATATTAATACAGTGAAGAAAAATCTGAAAATCTTACTTGCAGTGCTTTTTAGAAATACAAGACAAACAAGCTGGGGGAAAAGCTTAAAAAAATCCAACCCAAAGAACAGTGCATGCTTCAGCATGCGCTTTATAATTAACTGGACAGGGCCATCTTTGAGCAATATAACTGTGGAAGGAAAAGAGGATTTGCAAACACCGAATGACCAAAGGCCAGTTTTTGTGTGGGTTGTTGCTCAGTCCTTTACATCAATCCATGAAGACCCATGAGAAACGCTCTCCTACCTCTCCCCTCCATAAAACTGGGGAGAAATAGGACACAGTGCAGAAGCAGCCTGCACCAAAGCAAATGCAGTTTGCAGACTCTGTGTTTGTATGAGAAGGTATTCAGAGCTCCAGGCCTATTTCTTTCCAGCCAAAGAGGGCTCCATGCCTTCCCTGCTACAAAACCACAAGAACACTGTGCCTACCAGCCGCAGAGTCCCAAATAACAACCTGGGGAAACACAAAAGTCCGTACATGACTTCTGAATTTCCCTGACATATACCTGTGCTGTTTCTTTTTTATTCTCAAAAAATTTCAGTCAGAACTCTTCATTTTTTGACACACGGATCCCTCTGCTTATTCATACATTGATACGAGGGTCCTCTCTGAAACCCTGTAGAGTCAAGGAAGGTCTTTAATGCTATGTGGGTTTTGCATCTGACCCTGACTGACTCCATCTCTTGCATGCTGCTCACCATACTTACGTTTATTGTAGATGTTTTCCACTGCTAAAGGATCAATCTTTTGAGCTGTTAAACTAGCTCTCAACAGAAATGGTCTCTGTGTGGTTTTACTAACAGTAATATCACTTAGATTCCCTAATAGAAACATTTTAGTACCCAAAAATATTGCTGTTCAAGATCATATTTGTCCTTTGAAGTATTTCACCACTTAATTTATGGATAAATGGACTTTCCCTAAACATATGCATTAGATTAGCCTTCGACACACCATTCCTCCAGCACATGTCATTTACTTTGATCCCTATTTCAGTCATCCTGGATGGAATCCAGATAATTCTAAAAAGTGCTTTTTGCTGTATGAATCTCAGCTGTAGGTTTATGGTTCGCTGAAGGTTTAAGATTTCATTAAAGCACCACAATTTGCTATCTATAAAGGTTAGGGGGTTGTTCCATGTATTTCCAACTCTTTCAAATGAATATTTGGTAGCAGAAGGTAATAAATTCTGGTATAAATGTATACACACACATATACTTTGAAAGAAAGGAGGAAATGTTTCATGTTTACCTGTAGCTAATGATCTAATGCTTTCGAAAAAGAAAGGACAATTTTAATGCACTAGGAAATAAACATGATGAATGCATCTCTTATCAAATACCATTTTTTTTGCCATTTTTAGTGTCCTCCACAACATAACGCATTCATGGAAAATATATTTTCGGATCATTTTGCACATTTAATAATTTTCTGTGTTCTTAAAAGGTTTTTCCTGGAAGTCCTTTTGTTTTCTTTTTTATTTCCCTGTATCAGTCTGTAAAGATCAGCATTATTTTATGCTTTAAACAAAAGTATCTATATTGTCTGAGAGCTGGATACTGCAAAAAGCAGCATGACTGTTTGGCTATATTGTTGGTTGGTTATTAGTTTAGCAGCAGAAGCAATTCCCTCCAGTGCTCATCTCTCTTCATGTTGGCCTGTCAATATCTATTGTCTAATATAAAGGATGTCTAAATTAAAGGAACATTTGGAGGAACTGAAGGAACTCTTCCACAGCTTAGTAATTTAAAATTTCTCTAATGTACTTGAATTTTCCAGAGGTATTTTTAGGTTTTGTATTTGTCTTCAGAATATTCTGCAATGCTGCACTAGCTTCTGAAATAAATTTATTTAAAAGTGTTTATTAGCAAACCTCTACAGAGAAAGATACAGTTAAGCAAATGTTCATTTGCATAGCAATAGTTTTCCATACTTGGCCAAAGGAAAACTAACTGTTCACAATTATTAGACTCCAATTTTGCCCTTTAATTGCTTAGTTTAGGTTTATTTTTAATACAGACATTACATTTCCCCCCGCTTTCTTACTATCCAGATCTCTTGTTTCTCAGCTTCCCACTTGAAGTCCTGATCTGTGATGCATCCTTTAAAGTCTTCATAAAAATGGGCATATCAGCCGTGTTCCATTGAACTCTCAGCTGGTAATAAATAAAGGCTATTTTCTGGATCAAAAATATGAGGAACTGTCTTTTCTGGTTCAGTTACAGAGAACAGAACACCCTCTGCACATCCTACTCCGAAGCACTCTATTTCCTTTTACTTAGACTTTAATGAAGTTGCAAAATTTACAGTATTGTAAAGAGCACAAAGGTTAATAGCGCAGTTGTTCGCAGTCAGGTTTTAAAAAGTAGATATAACTAAAAAGGCAAAAATAGTCAAATTTAGTTGATGGAACAAGAAGGGCGTGGGGGTGGAGAGGAGGTCTCAGCTTCAGTATGAGGGACCCAGCAGTAAGGACATAACAGCTGGACTAAGGCAGACCAAAGGTCTCTCTAGCCCAGTAGCGTGAGTAGCAGAAGATGACTATGGAAGAGCACAAGAACACAGCAAACATACAGTGATACTGCCGCATAAATACACGTATTTTGTGGCAACTTGTGGCTTAGGGACCCCTTAAACAGGTAATTGTTATCGACCAAAAAGGACAGTGAGTGTGGCAGGAGAAAACAGCAGATGCTAATGTAGCAACTGCTCTCTGCTGGCCACTGGAGACCCTCGTATGTTCAAGAAAAGGGCATAACATGTACCTGTATCACCACGGATATGCTGGAAATCTTATACATAGCACTCTGGCACCAAACAATTGTTCTTCTGACCTACACTTCCCATTCCTCTTGTGAAAAGACACTGCCACTTCTGCTGCAGTGAGGACGTTTTAAGGATGCTGTGAAACCTAAGGGATGTTACCTGGACAGTGAGTGGGGCATTGCAGCACATGCAGTAGTATATTCCCGATTCTGTGTTATTCAGATAGATCTCACTAAATGGCTTTTAAAAAAGGAAGAAAAAAAAAGAGAAGTTAATAATGCAGGTCTTTAAAAGCTCACCATCTGGAACAAGCATGTAGGAATCAGATTCAAAACAGGAGAAAAACCATAAAAAGAAGGCTTCACAGGGGGGCTTTGAAGAACAAACATTAGCAGCCTAAAGAAATGAAGGGGAGGATGCCTTTGGATTAATAGTGAAGACTACCCCCTGCCCCCAGAAACTTCGAGACCATTCAGATGCATAAATCATCCAGGTACCGCGGCCGGAGTCGTGACCTCCGAGGAACTTGTGAAATGTGCAGGATCCCCAAGATGAGGGCTCTGCTATGGAGTGCCACAACTTCAAAGTGGCTCTACAAAGGGACTCTCCTCCTCCCTGCATGGTCTGGAATTGGGATCCTTATTTGTAAAGATTTGGGCACAGTTCACATGATTTAATCTCACGGTACATGCTCTGTGCGTGCAGAAGCCCTGGCTCTGGGCTAGGGATGCCGGCACTGCACCCACAGCACTACGTGGCCTCCATCACAGAAGGAGCCAAAGCACGGGGACAAGGTGGGTGGGTGGTCTGGCACACAAGGGGTAACCCGGCTCCTGAATGGAGTGCTACATATAAGATTTCCATGGCTAATCTACATATGGTCAAAAAAATGAGACTACAGGCCAAAAATATGATCTTCTTCCTCCCCCCAGAGAGGCCTCCACTACTGCCACACAGACGGCTGAGCTGGCAGTAAAGTATCCCCAAAAAACCCAAAACCCCAAAACAAAATATGAAAAGAATGCAGAATGTTTTTTCATCTGCAAATGAGTCTGGGTCAGAACAAAATCCACCGGGTTCAGTATGTTGAGTCTAACTTTCATCCACAGGAAGGCAGGGGAAAACCTGCCGAGCAACTGAGTGGTGACAGCTCCCCAAAGCAGGTTTTCCTCTGCCCAGCAGGCAGAGAAGGTGGCTTAACCGTGGACAGCATTAGTGCTTTTACTTACTGGTTCAGTTCCTTTTTCTCTTGTAACATAGAATTGTTCTGGAGTCGGGTTTTTTTTCCAATCTGTAGCAACACTTGCTTCAGCTTGTTTCATCAGAAAGCCTGTGTCTTCAATTAGATATAGGAAGATAATTTGTATTATTTTTAACATCATTTTAACTTAGACTGTGTTGATGCTTTCCACCATCACCTCAATGCTCCCAAAGCTTCCGTGGGTACAGACGGAGCACAGGAGGGCAGTTCAGGGGCATTAGAGCAGGGATGAGTGCAGGACTTTGCATCTGCTTTCCATTTGGTGTGCCACATATGGAGAGCAGCTCCCTCACACCAATTGGGAAGGCTCTGAACAGAAATGGGCACCTACGACCCAAGGTACCACCAGCACAGCCCTCTGTTCTGGCTTGGAATAGCTGCTGGTCTGCTGGTGCTCCTTCCTAACTGCTGGTGCTCCTTCCTCATCCCTGGATATCACTGAAAGCTTTGGCCGTTTGCCTCTTGGAATCCCTGAGAAACCAGAACTAATGTTCATTTATGGGCTGTGGAAGTTGCTAGTCTTCAGCTTCAGTGAAAGGTGATGCTAAGAAGAAGCACTGGAAGAAAGCAACACCTACAGCCCAAGAGAAATGGGGCCATAGTTAAGTGAAGGACACACAACAGGAGAGCAGAAGTCACCCATCGTGGTGCAGGCCTCCAGCGATGCCTCCTATGAGTCTGTAACACACCATGCAGAACATTTATTGTGGTATGGGATTGACAAAGAATTCATAGATTGGCTGAAAAACAATCAGTAAAATTGTTTAATTCCTTCCTAATCAGAAAGTTTGAGGTGGGGAAATACTTCCGCACTTATTGCCCATCAGCATAGGATCCTTGAAAAAGAAATCAGCTCCTGAGCGATGAACACTTGTCTGGACCCACCTCTTGCAATGCAGAGGTGATATTGGGGGGAAAAAAAAGAAAAGAATTTTAAAATTACAGTTTAAATGTAAAAACTGTAGTTTAGCCTGCCAGTTCGAGAGAAAGACCCACAGCAGGCTGACTTAGTCCTTTCCAACTGGCTAGACAGAGGACACTGGGGACGGGGATGCTCTCCCCTTGCAGGGTGGCTCCTGTCCTCCCCTCCCCCAAAATACTCTGGGCAAGGGCTACCTGTGCCACTGCTGGAGCTCCGCAGCAGGGAACGGAGGCGGAAGAGGAGGACGTGGCTCCCAAGCATCCTCCGGAGCAGATGAGCCGTCATATCGGCAGGGG
>NW_010518204.1:0-6694 GCF_000687285.1 Phaethon lepturus | reverse complement strand
GGTCCGGGGGGAGCGGCTGGCCGTGGCCAGTTAGCCACAGCCGGCGTCTCTCCCAGTCCCACCCCGTTGCGTTGCATGTCTAATCCATATGTTCAAATTAAATAATTGCACCTCATAAAAACACTACTGCTTAAATGCTGATGCAGCATTTGCAGGTTAAATGTTTTAATCACTTCTTACCAAACCATCACTGCAGCTGTAAATAAAACAAAATCCTGTCGAGGCATTTTGCTTGCAGACGTTATAGGTTGTTTTTAAGGAAAACAAGTCTAGTATTTGCATGCAAAAGCACTCTTGCTCTTCTAAATGCATGTTATAGGCATTGCTCTTAGTTGTATTGATCAGATGATTGAGAAGGTGATGTGCTAAGTGGCTGCTTCTTTACGCGGTGTGATTTGCAGTCACAGCTGCTTTGACTTGGCCTATAAATAGACCTATAATAGGAACTGTATAATTTGGCCTCCTGTCCTTAAAAGGTAGACCTAAACACAAGTCAGTTTGCCAGGTTAAGCCTTAATGCTGTTGTCTGCTTTTTTCCCAATAGCTCCATTTCTGATTTAGAATCAGTTCATCATTACTGAATGATGTGGAAGGAACTGTTTTGATTGCATTGGATAACAAAGCCAATAATGGTGCTTAATACAAAATGACTTTCCTTTTAATATAATTCTTCTAGACTAATTTTTAAATGAAAGCTAAAAAAATACTGTTGTGTGATCAGTCCTGTGTATGCACACCCTTTTTATTGAACCATGCTCCTGTCTAAGACAGTGAGTTCAATGGCAGCCGAGGATGTCCAACACAGCGTATGATCGGTACCATGGCTGTCATTATATCCTCTGCTTGGAGCCACGAAGCCATGCACTGAAAGATGGATAGCAGCAAGGCTCGTAGATGATCTGCAGCAGCAGCGGAGAGGGGGGCACACAGCTGATTAATGGCTTTGTCCTATATAATAAGACACGGTGGAGTGAAGCTGGAGGACCTCGATAAAAGTCCTGGAGATGCGATGCCTGTGAGTCCTCAGGACCGTGATTCAGGATGGTAGGAGAGCCACGCCACAGGGCACGGAGGAGAGGGCTTCGCGGGGCTCTCGGTGCTGGCAGAGCGCAGCCTCTGTGCTGTAGGTGGGACAATATTTTCCAAGTTCAACCATTTTGGGAAGTGAAGATCGGAGAGAGATGTTTCCAAACCCCTTCTAGCTTACCCCTATGGCATCTTATACCAGTCATTTAGCCACGGTTTAGGAGAGAATTGGGACATGTTGGGGAGCCTTTGGAGATGAAAGACCCAATTTGACAGTCCCCCAGTTCTGGCAAATGGCTTAGGGCTGGGGAGCTCTGGGAGGCGATGTGGCTGCTCTGGGGCTCACTGCTACCGTCTCCAGTTCAACCATGGCAGAGGGGCATTTCCCTTCCGTTCCTGGCCTTGGTCTCAGGGAGCGTTTGCTGCTGAGGAGGACAGGTAAGCAATGGAATCCTCCCTGAAGTATCTGGGAAATGAAGGAGGGTGAAATAAAGTGGTTAGTCCTGAAACTTGCATGTTTTAATGTAATTGACATTGATTTAACTGGTGCTTTTTTAAAAGACAACGTTCGATAAAAAATGAACCATCAATATCTTCCTTGCAGCTCCCTGTTACCGGTACTATCCCAAAATGCAGCCATTTTGAGGCAGCAGGAACCGAACCAGCGCAGGCCTGTTGCAGTGCCTTCCTCAGGCTCTGGAGGAGCGGAACGGGCGCCTGGGCCGCGCACCCCGGGGAGCAGCGGGAGCAGAAAGCACGAGGCTCGTTTGCCCAAGCCTCGTCGTCCTCTCTGTAATCCAGTTTACCGCAAGCTGCTCCTTGATTAAAATGAGCGCGGTGGTGGAGCAGGCAGACCCCATTCACGCCAAGGCCCACCATCCACGTTTGACGCGGTGCACCGGCAGATCAGATCCTCTATTTTTCCCTCCAACAAACGCCTGACCTGCAGTTCCTCTGAACCAGTGTGACAGATCTTCCTCAAGCGGAAAACCAACCCCTTGGCTGGAGGTATTTCATTTTTCAGATCTTCAGCGCTGAAAAACCAAATCATTGTCCTGTCATGCCTGTAATATTGCCTCCCATGGTTACAGCACATACCAGGCTTCGTAGCTAGGCAGAGAACAGGCCTGCATTTCTCCCCATAGACTGTCATAAAAGCCAATTAGGCTCTTACTTAATTTTCCTCCTTTTTTTCTCCCTTACGCACAAGGGGAAGCAGTTAAAAGTCTCCCCTAGCTACGTTATGTAAATCTTCAAGTAAATTCCCCCTGAATTGTAATTCAGTGGGTTTGTTGTTAAAAATGTCGCCTGACTCCAGCACATACACGAGCGGCATCCGGGGGAGGGTCACTCTTCAGAAGCACACGGTCTTACTAGATGTGTGTAGATGGGGGAGAAGCTCCTCAGCTCCTCCTGTAGCGTTACTTTGCGCCGAGGCAGCAGCATGTGTGTAGGCGGGTGAAGGCGAGAGTAGGAGGGAAGCGGTCACGGTCCAGACTATCCTGCTAATATTTATTCGGGCTCTAACCATTTCCCAGCCCAGGCTCTGTCTTGACTGACAGCTTTGGGGACAAGCAGAGCATCACATAATGCCTACGCTGGCAGATACGGAGCAGTCAGCCAGGAAGCAGTGAGGTGCAGAAATCAAATGAACCCTGTTCAAATTCAAACCTCTTCTTAAGCAGCTTTTGTTAATAAAGCCCCTCGGCATTACTACGTGTGGAAGAAAACACTAAAATAGTGGTATTTTTATTTTATATGCATTTGTATGCAATTGGTTTTCCTCTGCTCATTTTGTCATACCTAATGTGTGTCCCCTCCTATGGGATGTTACCGTTGAAATGTATGGGAGCTCAGCATACAAGAATTTGGCTTGGACCAGTCATATGTAGTGATGCTGTGTGCCCAGGTCCCTGGAGAATGAAGAAAGGGGGACCAGCATGAGCACTTTGGTGGGTAGGATGTATCTGTGGTGGGCTCCATTTTCTTTGCAGAAATCCTCACTGCTTTTGTAGGAGATGATCACAGGACCACCACATCCTTCCTCAGCAGTCTTCCCTCTCCTCTAACAGACTTGATACAACTCCATAGCTAGTTTCTAGCTGCTCAGATGTGACGAAACTTTCAGCTCCTGGTCTATGGAAATACTGTTTCCACACAGAAATGCAATCCAAAGATATGAGGTGATGCTCTGGTGCTGAATTCCAATGATGGAAAGGGATTTCAGCAAAAATTATTAGCAGCAGAAGTGCCAAAGCATCTTGGAAAAGGGTATTGCTGGTTTCCAGAGGCACAGAGAGACTGAATGCAGATCTGAACCTGCCTGAAGCTAACCCACAGATTCCGCTGAGATTCAGTTGTGGAGTAGCCTGATGTAATTCAGGTCAAAGACATCAGAAGTAATGAACACACAATTTCTTGCCTTGTTTGCTTTATGGTTTAATATATCTTTTTGCTAATCATAAGCTATAGGATACCTAATTATTCTGACCTCTGTTTTTAGAAAAAATTAGGTTGTATTTGTGGACTACTTTAAGCAGGAGCTTTCTGCTGGAGTCTGAGGATGGAATTTGAATAGAATAAAACAGAACAGAACAGAACAGTTCCAGCTGGAAGGGACCTACAAGTTTGGTCCACTGCGACAAATGCTTTGAGTTGGATTAGACCTAATGCCCTCCATAGGTCCTGTCCAGCATAGTTTATTCTAGGATTCTAAATGCTTTGAGAAATTTCTTGCAAAATGAGTGAAGACATGAATTCAAAGTGAAATGGGTATTTTGCAATCACTCCTTGATAGAAAAACTGTACTCTGCAATTGGGCCACCTGTTCAGCTAAATTTCATCCACTTTGAAAAGTAGATATGCACTCTGGGATGGAGTGGGTGTATCTGTGGGGGCAGCTACTGAGAAGCAACACCTCCAGGCTATTTCCCTGGATTGCCCCATGTATCCCCTATATCATACCATCCAAGTTCCTTGAGCCACACAGGCAGTAATAATACATTCCCTAAACTTGTGTGTGATTTCTTATCCCTCGTACCTCAAGGTAGTGAAGAACTGTGATGGTTCTTCTTCTACCCAGCCCCCAAAGCCTGAACAAAGCATTGAATGAACAGTTATTTGGCAGCAATGACTGTAGCAGCAGCTTTCTGTAGGTTATCTTAATGGATTTATCACCCTGAACTAAGCCCTGACCATCTGTTCTATCCTCTAATTACAGATGCAGAAAAAGCTAATCCACAATTGCATCATAAAAAAGTGAAATATAAGTGATTTAAGAGTGGGGCATGTCATGCTTCACGGTCTGATTGGGAGAAATCAGTCTCCCTTCAGTAGACTGATTTTTTTAGAGTTTACCTCTTTCCCAGCAAATGAGAATTCCTGAGGAGTAGGGCTCACCAGAACAGGTTTTATTCCTGCTCACTCATCTTAGATGTGTTTTAAGATTTGGGATTCACATATATGCAGCTATGAACCTTCTTTCCTTCTGTCTCAGATGAGCCCCAAAAGGTGTACTTTTAATGCATTTTCCAATCAGGGAAAGCACAAACTCAGTCCCCTAAATCTCTGCATTTCCTCCATCTCACTTTTCCTGTGATGAAGGTATGTCTGGCAGAGTCAATCACTCATTTTGTGCTGGTGGCTCATCTTCACTGCAATGCCCTTGGTTTGGAAGATAGGCAGAAAGCAGGGGGCTGAGTGCATGCCCTGCTTCTCATGAATGACCTTAAATTCTTTTGTACTGCCAACTGTCCCAGCCACCAGCAGTGATAATGGTTGAGCTGGGAGTTCAAGTTCTGATTCACTCATGTTGTGTGGATAAGGACTCCCGGCAACACCTGTCCTGTGTCCTCTGGAAATCTTGTACTAAAAAATGGATGCAATTGAACAAGTTAAGTTGAGGGGTCAAAAAGTAATACTTCGGTCCTCTCTATTTTTTATGGGCTGCAGGCTCCTGCCACCAGCACCTCTTCCCAGAGCGAAGCGTTGTGCCCTGGGTCTGCAGCACCTTCGGCAGAGCCTTCAGCAGCCCTAAAGGCTGTGACCTGGCTTGTGGGGAAGGTCGGTGGGACACTCGAACACACTGCTGGCTCCTGGCAAGAGATACTTGTCTCATGGACAGACAGGGTGGCTGGACTTGCCTCTTGGTTTCCCTGGGGTAAGAATTATGGAGTAATGAACAGGACCGTTGGTAAAGTAGGTGGATAGTGGAGTGGGGGAAATCTCTCAAAGTGAATTTGGCATCTGGAGGCTTTTTAGATATTCCACACCCATACCCCCCAGTTATTTAAAACCATATTGTGATTTTCTCAAATGCAGATGTTATTTGAAAAATAGGAAACATATAGTAGGGTGGAAGCAGTGCAAGAGATCACTCTAATTCAAAAAATTGCCTGGGGGATTTGCGGGCGTACAGTGTGTAGTTCTGCATTGCCTAGTGTGATTTACCTGTCTTAAACTCATTCTTTCAGCAGTACTTCAAGACTGGGTTATAATCCTTGGTGTCCAGCATGCTCATCTGTTATCTGACTGGAAAAATGCTAGTTGGAAAAACTAGCATTCTTTTCCCGAGGCATAAGCTGGTTTTCCATTTCATGAGAATGGAGTGCCCAGTGGTGCTCTGGCCCAGCACTCCCCATTCCCACAGGAACAGGGGTTGGAATTTTGTTTCCAGGGCCTATCGGAGCAACTCTGGGTGGCCAGATCTGCAGGGACAACTACCCCTACGGGAACTTTAGGTTAGGAGCCTTTTAAAAGACAGAGTGTAATGAGTCGATGCTGCTGCTGTAAATGTTTTGGTCCATATTTACTATGTAGGAAGAGAGTAGAATGGATCAGAGCAGGCTCTAGGTTTTATACAGACCTCTTGCTTCCACAGCATACTGCCATTCATCTAGCAGGGAAAAATACTGGTACATCAGACATTGCTAGCATTTTCATCAGCACGCATTGCTTTAATTTTTGAGTGGCAAGCAGAAACACCTTCCCAGCATAGATGATGTTCAGTGGCATTTCAGTACCAAAATAAGCACAGTCCTGGCTGGAATCTGTGCTGCTGTTTACTGTTGTAGTCCCCTCGGCAGCAAATACACAGCAAGTGGCAACAACACACTAAATTGGTGGTGGCTGCTTTCTTATCCCTCCTCTATCCCACGGTAACCAAAGCTACAGACTAATCCCTGAGTGAATGATTGCAGTTTTCTGATCAAGGGTTTTGCTCTGAAGAAGGCACCCTGACCAACAGAGTAGTGTGCTACTTGGCACATGTAACACTGCATCCTGAACTCACTCTGCATTTCATGTTACTTTAGAAGCATACCTCACGCTACACAAACACTTGGCTAGTGGAAGCTGCCATGAGATACTTACACCAACATAACATTCGGCACAGTGCTGCAAAGCCCCTGTCCCTGTTAATTCCTGGTCCTTATCTTTCTTGTCATTGGTAATTCCTAGAGGAATTTAGTACATGAATAGCTCTAAGCTCATCCAGTGTTTAGCCTCATGGCCCTTGACTTTTGAAAATATATATTTATACCTAAATGCCATCCTTTAGTCATCTAGCTCTCTTTTTGGTACTGCAGTTCCTGTTAACAGCAGGTGGATCTAGGATTAAATTCACTTACATTAGAAGCCTACAGCAAAACACTCACAAGTCTATGGGGCC
>NW_010518203.1:9683-36787 GCF_000687285.1 Phaethon lepturus | reverse complement strand
CGTGGCAGGGATTGGGGAGGAAAAAAGGGAAAAAAAGAAATGTTTGGGTTTTTTCGGGTGATGTAATGGAGTTGGCAGAAAAAACAAGTCTACTCCTAGAGTGCAAACAGTAAGAGAATTGGAGCTGGCGTTCTGTACTCAGATTGCATAAATTAGCGTATTGGAAATAAATTGACCTACACGCTGCGCACCAGCTGATTATGCCTTTCTACCAGTCAAACCCTGAAGATACAGAACCGTGCAGGAACACATGGCTATATAGACATTTTGGCCTGCTTGAAATCAGGACTTGATGGATTAGGTGTTAGGTGGGTGTCCTTACAGACTTGTAGTTTTCTTTTTTTTTTTCTTTTTTTTGCTATTAAAATAGAATTTTAATTGTTTTTTTTATACAGTCCTTTACTTCTTACAGCAACAGTATGACCTCGATGTGTGACCACTATAGGTGAAACTATTTTTAGAACAGCTACCTTATAAGCTCGTATGTTCAGCTGTGCATAGAGCTCAAGAATTTACCTGTTGGGGTCATGATTCTGCAGTGCGTTGTAAGGTGGCAGATCTGGACTCTCCTGCAATTGTATGTGGGAGTGATACAAATATAGAGATACTTAGGTATACGTACACATGCCTCTCTAACTGTAGAAGTCCTTATTGTTTGACTTGGCAAACCTTTAAAATACTAGAAATAGTTGTTTCATATCCTTTATTTTTATAGCCGTGCCTGCTGCAAAGCTGCTTTGATACTTCAGAGTTTATAATAACCGGTTCACCTAGGGAATGAAGAAAACAAAATTGAAGAAAGGGCTGCTGCTGAAGAAGTGGGGAAAGCGTGCTGTGGAATAAATTCTTAAGTGAAGCTTTAGCTATCATAATGCTAGCATTTCAAAATACCCTATTCCTTGATATACATGCATGTTTGGAGCACCAGATCCTTACATAACTTGCTTTTCATTTTGCTAAGGTTATGCTGTTTGTGTTGCTGTGTGGAAGGCTTAACTGAAAACATAAATCCAGGAGTTACCAAAAGCACCTTTCAAATAGAGAATAGTTACCTGATTTCTTTAGCATACAGGAGCATGCACATGTGTTTCGGAAAATAACCTGCAGTCTGATATCAAAACTGATTGTTAGAAATTTGACACTATAACATGGAAAAAGCAAGAAATGGATAAAAAGCCTGGTTTTCCCCCACCCAGAAGGATATTTTTACTGCTGACACTGATTGTTAAGGTTTTCCTAAGAGCAGTCACTGTCCAGCAGGTTGAATTTGAGTCCGTGTGTGTTCTGCAACAAGGGTTTGTGGTTTGCTGTGGTTAGCGGGAGGAATGCTTTACTTGCTAGCTCTGGCCCTGGACTCAGACTGTTAAGTGCCATTCACTTCACTTTCATGGGCTTTGCTGTCCGTGGAGTTCTCCCCGTGCTGGAGTCTAAGGCTTAATGTTCTACTGGTCCCCTTAGAAAGTAGTCGTAATTGAATAAACTATATTTTAATAGAGAACTATTGTCTTATTAAAAATGAAAAGTATATAAAAAGCTTTTTAATACGATAGAAAAACCCCACAACTTTTTCATTTTGGAACTGAGCTCTTGGTCTCAGTGGTAAGTCAATCAAGAGAATGTCTTGCTGAAAAAAAATTACAGGCAGCTCTTACATCATTGGAAGATGCTGTGTATAAATATTCTTATGATGCTTTATATTTAATACTAGAAAGCTTGTTCTTGTTTTGTTGCTGTTGAGGTACTGAGAGTATTTGCTATTTTCCAGAAGACGTTGGCATTTATTATCCATGTCACCTATTCAGTCTGATCTTTTCTCTGCTGATGGGGGGGGAGGGGGGGAGGGGGCAGCCAGTCTCTTGTTTTCGTTTTAATTTGGGTGATGCTCCACAGGTAGGGATGTGACATCATTAACAGTGACATCAGTAGGTTTGTGGTATTTTTTTCTTTAAAAAATCCTTTATTGCTAGATTTTCTCCATTTTTGGATTTAGACTGTTCCATGGAGCATAGTCACGGTGCAAAATTTCATGTGTTGTTTTTAGGATGACTCTGTTATAAATTTGAGTGTTTTCTGTAGATTCTATAGGTTGCCTTTGTCATCGTTGAGGGCTATTCTGCATGCACCACTGATTTAGTCCTATTTTGGTAAATGATACGTGCTATGAATCCTTTCAAGGACAACATTGTTTTAAATGTTTGTAGCATAGGAGCAATAATAGCAGCAGTATGTTGTTCTCTTAGGAACAATGCAGTTCTCTTATTTCAATAAACCGTAACCTATTCTCTTATTTTATTTGCTTGAGGAACATCTCAGGAGCTCATAAACCAGTATGTAAATACTGTTATCATTCAACCAAATGCTGTAATTTTACTAAATAAAGAACATGTTTTGTAATGGAGATTAACAGGCTGTGTGACAATTTCAGTTTTGGGTATAGCACTGCATTTGAATGGAAAGGGCAATTTCAGCTTTGGGAGGTTGTCTGATGATGTTCTTTGGCGGGTTTTTTGTGTGTTTGTGGTTTTTATTTCCCCCCCACCCCCGCCTCTAGTATTTGTTTTCTAAGCTGCAAAAATGTGTGCTGGCGAAAATCGGGAATGACTCAATTGAGTCCTCAATGGATTTAATCTGAGAGCCATCCCAGTGAAGGCGGGGGGGGGGAAACCCAACCTAGTTTTAAATTACTGTGATACCTGTATCTTTTTTGACACTAATTCATGAAGGGGTGATCCATTATCTGCTGAAATATTTTTTTAAGAGTGTGTTTTCAGTGACACACAGTTGTAGGAACAGGTGTAAATAAATTAAAATTGGGGGTATATCTAAATGCACTGGCAAGTCTGGGTGCTGTGTAGTTTAGGGGTTGTTTACAGACTCCATGCTTCCTTGCTTCTAGACGTGAAGCAAAGGGGCTATCGACGGAGGCAGCAGTAGCTGGTGTTGTGCGGTTGTGTGAGGCAGGGGAAGAGGAGCGGGCATACTGGGTCCAGGTAGTCTACAGGGAACTGTCAAAGGGAACAATACACTTGACTTAGGGCCTTCCATTTCTGTACTGTGAGGCAATTGTCACCACCTCAGCTGTCTGTCCATCCTAGACCTTTTCGCTAGAGGCACCTGTACCGTCAGAGACTTCTGTCATCTCAGTTCCTTGGGGCAGGATGTTGTGGGAGGGAGGTGGTGGCTGCTTCTCAAGTGGAACTGAATTTTTTTCTCTGTCACAGTACACTCACACCTGGACTTGAGCTCGCCAGGGAGACTGTAGTTTTCTGAATTTCTGTGGCTTTGGTAGAAGAGGAAGTTCCTACAGGTAAGGTGTTGGAGAAACTTTTGGATGTGTGGAAGCTTCCACACTTCACGTGCAGATTTCTGCTGTTTTGTTTTCTCTTCTCACTCTTTTTTCAAGTGTCTTGTGTTTCACCTATTGCTGGGGCAGTCTCTGTAGCCTCGATAATCACTTCTGGAACTGTATTTTACAGAGCTGTTAGTTTTAAGATTATATATACCCAGGGCTGGCAGACAATCCATGCCTCCTTTACCTGCACCAATTCTTACAGATATGTAGAGGAGGGCTTTGCAGAGCAGAGTATAAATCCTCTACCATCACTAGATCCATGTTACATGATTCGTGTCATAACGGATTGAACTTCATTTTAAGTGTTGTTAGCTTTTTTGGCCCCAGTGTTCTGATATGAGGCTCTTCTACAGCTTTGCTGTTCTGACGATTACCTCTTCTCACTTGTAACTAACTGTGTTCACAATCAGTTAGTTTGCTTGCTTCTTTAAATGTTGGTTATAAAAAAACTCCTTGGACTGAAAATGAAGAAGAGGCTGGTACTGTATTTTGTGATAGCTAAACTAACATACTGAGCTCTGTGCTCTGACTCATGGTTTAGCACTTCAGCGTATCTGTTGTAGATGGTCTGTGCTGATAGGAACATGAGAATAGCTTGGGCTGTGTGTCACGAGGAGCTAATTGTCTCATTTCTTGAATGTAAAGGTGGTGAATTACTCTTCATACTCCTATCTGAAGTCTCATCTAGGTATGTTTCACTCTCGGCAACAGCTGAGCTCTTCAGAGACTAAATGTATTAGGGTGTGTTCTTTTATGAAGAAATTGTGGGGCTTATTTTACAGTGGTTTAGTCTCATTGCACTGTTCATTTGGAAGGATCCCCAGGTGTTTTAAACACTATCGGGAACCATTTTGCTTATTACTGAAATCCAGCCACTTCTTGTGTGGAATCTGACAGCTGTTTAATGGTGCTCAGCCATGCTAAGCAGATCAGAACAGAAAGTGAAGAACACCATACCTGACTGAAACACTCAGAGGGATTTTAGGTACAGATAATATAATTATCTGCATTGGAATTGGGTCAAACAGCTCTATTCCTGTAGAAAATTACTAGATATTTTCAGTGGCAGTGTATGGTCAAGAAATTGGTTTGAAATATCTTCCTGAAAATGATACCCCCAGCAGTGAGATAATCGAAGATCCTGCTGCTTACCCTATTGTGATCACCAGCTGTGGTATGATCAATGTTTTCTTCAGGTATTTTTAGATGTATTAATTGTTTGGTCCCATGCTGGTATGTGAAATCTTACAAACCGGTGGGGGCACAACCGGGATGTTGCAGGTCTTGCTTTGTAAAGCATATTCCTGTACAGTTGCGTTCTTGAAATAGAGAGTAGCACTGCTGTATGTGAAATGTGCTCATACAAACAGCAGTTTTAAAAATGCTTGCAGGGCATCTGTTGACCCTAAGCCAGTAGGGGATGGGAGAGGTGAGTGTCTCCAGTCTTTTGAGGATATTAGGGAGTATGAGGCAAACATACAGCTCTTCTCCAGTTGTTTTCAATTTCTCATCCCATATAATCTAGCGAAACAGAATATAAACAGATCTGTAAAGAATGTAAAGGAACAACAGTTAAAATTCATGATCAACTGAATGTACATAAATGTTCCAGTAATCATGACCAACTGCAGAGTCTTTCATTTGTAATTTAATCTAATAATTTCCATGCACTTCTAAAGGAATACACTATGATGCTGGCAACTTCTGAGAAATTGCTGTGCTGTTACAAACAGCATTTGAGCTGGCATTATAACAGCATGATAGATAGCAAGATGGAGAACAAAGTTAGCAGTTGAAACTGAGCTGAGAGAAATTGCTAGCAGAATGTGAGACGGTGGAGTTGGATTATGATAACCTCCCCTGCAGAATCAAATTAAACCTTTTTAAAGGTTTTATTGATTTTTAGTTTGTAGTTGTACTATGTATTTACCTCACATGGGTACATGAGATTAATGAGGCAGGAGTAGTGATCACAGAGTGAAAAACTGTGGTGCTGCCGTTCCTTTTTAAATGTTTCATTTTGTACAGACTGTGGGATATTTACAGCATTAATTGACAATATGTCTGTGTGCTTTAGTTCTGCCACTGTTCAAATGGATCAAAAGTGTTTAATATACAGCAGCGATGGAAATGAAAACTCCTGAACTCCTAGAAGGGCGTTGAACAGAGAGCCCCCCACACCTTGCTTTATTATTCACATAAAAATCCTTAAAAAAGGCATGCTTATCCAAAGAGGCAGTTTGCGTGAAGAATGGTGAGTATATGGCCAAGAAGGCTACAGCTGGCTTTGAAAAAACGGCTGGAAGAATACAACGTGGGGGAAAAAAAAAAAAAATCAAAAAACAGAGGTAGACCATTTGGTGTAAGTGCTATCAAGTATGCATCCAATAGTGTTGCCAACTCCTCACATATGAGAGAGGAATTTTTTTCCGTGGTTATGTAGAAGCGTATGCCGTACCCTTCTGAAATAAATACATATGCAAAACTATAGACACCATGGGGAAGACTTAAATTATGTATTAGTCGAGCTTGACTTGACTGTTTTGGCACTGAAGCAAGGTCTGTTAAGTACAGTCAAGGATAAAACCAAGGCCAAGGCTTGTGAAATACAGATTGTATGTTTTCTTTTTCTTTCTGTCGTGGAGGTGTGAGAATACTTGAAAGTAGGATTCCCTTCATAGTTTCTCTTCAAAGGTAGAGGTGGGGAAATATGCCTTTTTATGAACTGATAGATAACTTTGCTAAAGTCTTTACCAAATGTAAATCAGAGGGCTGTGCTGCATTACATCTGTTAACTAAGGGCAGAAAGGTAAAGTTTAAACTATTCCTTTGAAAGAAGTCTTGAAATTTGATAAGACAGGCTAAAATACAGCTTTTGATAATACTTGAAGTCAAACCTGTCAACATAAAGCATCTTCTAGACCCTATGTATATTAAAAAATAAATTAAAGTGAAACAAATCTCAAAGGAAACTAAGGCATATCAAAAACCTCTCTCTGCATCATACTTCATTTGTGAAATCTTCAAGAGATGTTTTGTTAGTCATTTGTGTTGTCATTATAGGAGTTAGGAAGGGTCCTTTAATGTCTGGGTCATTACAGAGAAGCCTTTTCAAAATTCTAATGAAGTATACTGAACTATTATCAATATCAACATCTGATGTTGAGTCATAGTGTTTCTGAGATAATAGATGTAAAATAAGTCTGTTAGCATGAAGCACAACAGCAACTTTTTCCAGGGTTGATGCTTGGAAGAACAGTGGATGAAGTGGTGGTGTACTTTCATTCTCCAGGCTTTTTTGCCCGTCTGTCAATGGCCAGCCAGTTTTTACACTTTGAGAGTCTTTAAAAAGTAAACCGGTAAGTAGTTTCTACAGATTTCATTATGATTCAACACTCTTGGCATTTGTAATGGTATGTTATTTTCTGCTAAAATCGGGTGTATTTTTAAAAAACGAAGGAATCTGATTTTCATGAACATGCATCTGCAAGAGACCCGATGAAGGTCAGTCGTGTTAGCAGCATGAGAGCTACCCTTGGCTATTAGAAGAGTTCTGCTCTACTGGCAGAAGACGTGATCCTGTGACAGTTTATATGTGTGCTTAACACTAAGCATCATGAATGATTCTGTTGATGTCAGTGATAGTACCTCACTTTATAGAGCTAGGGGTGTATGTGTAGTAAAGATCGAGGGAGAACTGCTAGTCATCAGGAACTGCACTGCGAAATTGTTTAAGAAAAATACGAAATTCTAGTACCAACGAAAATGACTTTGGAAAAAAGATGAATTGACTATTGTTTTCAGGGTAGGTAGGGCTGGGTGAGTAGTTGTAATTACTTTGGCGGATATGTTGTTGCCCTGCTATAATTTTGCTTCTGGGATCATAGTGTGGCTCCATTGCTGGAGAAGAATTCATGTCCTTGCTTAAGAACAGCTGTTAGGAGATGAGCAAGAATTTCCTCGTGTGCAGAACCTGAGTTGCACTTGTCTGTCACTGCATATGGAATGTGTTTTGCTAGCATTACTAAAAATTTTATTTTGTAATTGCTGAAATCCTAGCTCTATCCTTGTAACAATCAAAAAGTCTTTTCTGTTTCCCGATGGAGAGAAGAAGGGAGGGAAAGGGGAGCAAATTGTAGGGACTTACCTGCAGAAAATCTAGAAAGCTGGCTGTTGAGGTGACCTGGCTTATTGGTATTTATCTCTCTAGATTTTGGCTAGTTGTCAAAATGTGTTTGTTTATGCTGTCTTGGCTGCTTCGAACAGGGTTTGACCATAACTGAATCCTCTTCCCTTTTTTGTTTTCTGGGTAAATTACACTATACCAGTTCACCTCTTTTTAGAGATTCCTGGCTCTAGTTCATGAGAAGTTGCAGTCGTTAATTTTTTTTTTTAACCATAATACCCCACTGTAATTATCATGCCAGGTCAGCAGTGTCCCGGAGATGTTCTAGTGTGACTAGTAGTGTAATATCCAAGGCTATGCAAAAGAACAAGAGAAGATAATTTTTTTGAAAAGGGAAGCAAAATCCTTCTAAAATTCTAGCTGGTCATTAACTTTCCAGAGCAGTGCTTGCATGTCTTAGAAAGAGGCTCAAGGAGCTCTGTCACTAAAATCTTTAGTTCCAGTTCTCCAAAGAACGCTCCCCCATGCAACCTTCACCTTAGAGGAGATGAGGGCAAAAGCCTCTGGACGAAGCCAGGATCAACAGAGCAGCTAGGTTTGCGGATAGCCACGAGCTTCCATTTAGCAGGCTGTACTTAGTCCCAGCGCTGGGCTTTTCTGTTCTAGCCATGTGCTGAAATGGCTGACAGGCGTTCCGAAGTCCACCGTCCTGTTGTTTTCAGCCCAGTTTACAGACTGTAGAAATGGCTTGTCACAGATCTCTGCAATTGGCAAGTCTTCTCTGAATTTCTTCCACGTATCCTTTTGCTCCTTTTCCACAGCAGAGTTTCAAAGCAGTGTCTTTAGGGATTTGAGAGCAAACGATCACAAGTGGCTAGGTGGGGACTCGTGCCAATATACTGAAAATATTTTGTTGCATTGCTTTTCTCTGCACACAGCAGAATGCACACTGGAAGCAAACTCAGCTCTGGAAAGGCAGCAATAGAAAATGTAAAAACAAACCCAGAAAGGAAGTAAATTAAGCCAAAGGGGGAGCAGGGTAGTTTTGGGTAATGAACAGTAAAAGAAAGACGTGGCGCTTAAGGAAGAACTGTAATGAAAGGGCACAAAGGAAAGATGACTGATTTGGAGAACGGCCTGGGAAGGAAAAAAAAAACACAAACCCCAAACCAAAAACATTTAGAAAAGAACTGGAGTAGTGGGGGAAGCTACAGTGTCTGTTAAGGGGAGGGGAATTTACTGCCTTATCGCCTCTGGTCAGTTCATATATTAATATTCTGTGATCTTGTCTCTACTGTGGAATGTAATAAAACATATTTTAGTGCATGGTGGGGTCTCAAACAGTTGCCCCTCACAGATTTGCTCCAGCACCCTATTCCCAATGAGCTCTGACTAAATGCTTTCGCCATAGATACTGTGCTAACGTGTTATATGAATTATTTGTCTTATCTCAGTGCTGTGAAATTAGAAGCCCTTTCCCACAGTGTGTTAAGCAGATTAAAATGAAAGCCTGTTTCTATGGTCCAGGAACAGTGCAAATATTAAAAAAAAAAAAAGAGGGAGGGGGGGAAGCTGTGATCTAGCAGTGGGGTGCTGTGAGGAGGCTTTATGAAGCAAATGCATTTTGTAACCTAAATGGTGAGATAAGTTCCAAGCTTCTCTTGGAAAGGTTTATATTGTTTTCCCTGGTGTTTTAAATCAGGGGGAAGAGCTTGGGATTGGTAGTTTCTACTAAGATACCTTTTGTTGTTGTTGTCTTTTGAAATTAACTTTCTAGGCAGCTGTGCACTTCCTTCTTCAAACCTGTGTCAGTCACTAAAAGGCTATGTTTACTTTCTGGTAGACAGTCCTGGGATGATTTTGGGCTGTTCTGAAAAGCACTAAACATCATATTAGAGGCTACTGCCAGCTTGTTTGTTTGTTTGTTTGTAAGAGAAACTGCTTTAAAAAGTAGTCCAGTGATGGCTTTGCAGAGGTACGTGTGAAATTCAGGATTCATGTTACTCTGTCTCTTGAATTCCTGTCTTGTGTATCAGTCCCTCCTCCCTTATGAGTAGAATATATTCTAGTTACAGCAGTATTTTACTTCTACTGACTTTCGCTAATCTTATTGTCATAATGTTCCAAGACATGTTATATGATAACTATTCTTCTACCTGCGTGGTATTTGTCACATAAACTGTCTAAAGCTATAAGGAAATTATTGTGGACATGACACGTGCTTAAGATAAAATAGCATCTTACTGTGTTTGAGCAATAGCTTAATTAAGCCATCACGTGTTATTGTAATATGTATTTGGGAGGGGACAGAGTAATGGTATGGTGTCAGAGTGAGCATTGTATTTTTTCTGGACTCGGTTCCTATTTCTGTAGCTTTCCCATTCATTTCTTATTTCCCTACCTGGAAATAAGAAACAAGACTATGTATTGCTACATCAGTAATGTTGCACCTTGGGGCCTCTTCAGATGAAGTTCAGGGTTGAGAAGTCATGGAATGCTTATGGACTGCACTGTGGAGGTTTAGGCTGAGATGCATTGAGTTTCAAATCGCGAGGGCAGAAAAAGGCAGGAGATGCAACAGAGTTGACCCGTTACTTCCCTGTCCGTGGAGTGAGTGAGCAGCACCAGGCTGCTGAAGTGCCATAGAAGGTACTTCAAGGCTGGAGTTTGTAGCCGTTTACTTCCTACCAAAGGAAGGGGTAGGCAGAAGTCTGGCGTTTTTCCCTCCGTCAGTGGAGGAGGCAGCAGCTGTGCCTGAACGGTTTTCCCTCTTTTTCTCCAGCATCTGCTGTAGGTGTCCTTTCATAAGACCAGCTCTGCACAACCAGGTGTCCCTGGGATACCTGTGTGTTTTGTTGGCACAGGAAATGAGAAATCCGCGCTCTGTCGCTGATACGGCAGTCTGAGCTCCTGCTGTGGAGGCAGCTATGCCAGCAGAAGGGAGCGTTTATCAGTTTATCGTGTGTTCGGGGGAAGGGTCTAGCAATGCCAGCATAATTTTTTTTTTTTCCCCCTTAAAAATTGTCCCCTATCAAGCTATAGCTTGTCATGCTGGGAAGGAGGGTGATGTTTTTTGTCATAGCTGTGTTAGCGGAGGCTCTGCTGAGTAGACGGTGCTTAACAGCTTTGAGATTGTAGGGCTCTCTCTGGCCAGCCCTTACCAGGTGGCAGTTACACCACTACTGATCAGTGGAGTTACATGGTTTAATTTATAGGAAAGACTTCGGATCCCCCTGCAGTCGTACACTGCAGTTCTGTGGTGTTTTACAAAAAGGTTTTGCAGTATGTTATGTATTAAAACTTTAAAAGAAATTGATAAATGGTGGTGTGGGGGGGGAAGCAGTATTCCTTCTTTTGCTATGAATTCTTACCTGTTGTGAGCATTTTTTCAGCATGTCTTCACCAGAGTAGCACAGAGAAATTTGTTTTTATTCTATCTCATGTAGTGTCTGATTGTTGCAACCAGATTTTACTGCAAATGAGTTGAAGTTTTTGTGTAATGCTGGCATTTCTACGTGATTTTTCTCCAGAAAAGTAAATATTTCTAAATTACTGCTTTCTAGTGTAACGTTTTCTCTGAAAACACATTGCTTTTTGATTTGTGTTTCTCTTCCATATTTTTCCAGTGTGTTTTTTTTTTTTTAAGCAGAGAGGCCTGTAACTGCTGGACATTACTGAGAAAAAATATATAGACGTAATTATTTCCTATATGTTCTTAGTTTAAACTATCTTAAAATTAAGGTTTTTGAAATTTTTAGTACCTTAAGTAAGGTAATTTAAATTTAAAGCATACTTTACATTTAAATCATATCATGAAGCTGTTCTCCATGACCTCCATCAGTCTTTATAATGACTAAGCAGTCTACTTGCCTCCTTTTAGAGGTTATGCTTTTATTTGTAATTTGTCTTCTAATATGCAGTTAATAGCAATATGGCAGTCACTCAGATCTTCAGAACCAGGTAGGCTTCTAGCACTGTGGAGAGGTTTCTAATACAATCTAAACCCACATTATTCAGGGCACTGCCATAATAAGTAGCCTCCTTTGTATTTTCCTTAAGGACGACTTGGAAGAAAAATAAATTCCTTTCAGTGGCACAGATGTGGTTATAAATTTGGTCTCTATTGCTGGTGAAATCTGCTCATGAATATCCCAAATGGGAAGGTGTCCATTCCTTTAAATTTGTTTAACACTTCGCATGGTGAAACTGGAAGGATGTAGTGCAGATGGAATATGCTTTCTTGAATACCGTTACTGTGGTCAAGAGTGGGACAGGGTTCTGAAACATTCATACTATATTTTTTTTTTTATACTGCAAGAAGCTAATTCAGTTTGTTGTCTCGGGTAAGAGTAGTTACTGTAGCCATTGAGTTATCAAGGGGGGGAAAGTCTTGCAGTATAGCATAAAAGCCCCAAACACAAACTCTGCTGGAGTTCCTTGGTAGCGGTGCTTCATGTGGTTTAGTCTACCTGATCAAATCTGTACTTCAGAACTCCCTTTGTCTAGAACTACCTTCTCCTTTGGACCCAGGGGAAAAACACCTATTTCTCTTCCACACTCCCCTGGCAAAGTTCAGCCGTAGTATGTGCGAGGTGACCGCAGTCACTGCGTGACTGTGCCTGACACGTTACGGCCAGGAGCGGGTATTGAGTGACTGTCTCCTGGCTTGGCAGCACTGGGGGATGAAAGGGCATTGGGAGGGCTCTCGTTTGGCCGCATCAAATGCTACTGCAGGTTCTGAGCTTACAGTGCAAGTGTTCGCTCACCACAAGTTGATGATAGCAACCATCCAAGACCTGGTTAATGTGAACTGGAATTTCAGATCCAGGATGTGAAAAGAATTGAAATACAGTATGTTATGTAACTGTAGGCCGCTAATATGCGGTTGTATTACAGAAGAGGATTAAGGGCAAGTTTTTAACCAAAGACTTTCAGGAACTGGAGATACCCAAAATATTGTTAGTCATCCTGTCAGCTTTTTATTAACAGTATCTTGCAGAGGCAGGCGATTGATAAAATTGGTAAGGAAGGCTGGTTTAAACTTTGAAGCTGTATTAAAGTGAACTTTCCAGCAAAGAGGAAGTAGGTCACTGCCATTGGTTTTAGCCAGAGAAACATTAATTAGCACAGGGAAGAGAGAACCAAAGAAGAAATGATTGTCCCCTTATGGATTTTCTCTTGTATTGGGTAAATCTGGCAAATATGTTGTTATCAGTACATTTGGAATGGTGTCTCCTGGATGCAACATCATCTGTACACGTTTGGTGAGAAGGGAGAAAGCATTCTCTAAGAAGAGCGGCAGATTTGCTTGCAGCAATTGTCACAGATGGAGTCTCTGTCAGAGACCTAATGCTGAGATTCTTCTGAGAGAACCACGCTAGAAGTCTTCCCCCAGAGTATAAGAGATACTGGTTCTGAACTTAGCTTAGCTAAACAAATGGGGAACAGCAGTAATGCCAGCTGTCTGCCTTGTGAGAGGACAGGAGGTTTGTGTACCCTTCAGAAGCTGGAGAAGGGATGGAATCTGCAACCATCAGTAGGCTCTGGACTTTCCTCGTATCAAAACTGAAAGCAGCAATTAACTGAATATTGCACTGTGCATGGTGCATCACACGTTTCAAGCATGGATCAAACTAAGCAGTAGGTTTGAAATAGACCTTTTCTTACAGAAACCAGCCCAAATACCAACAAAAAAAATTAATCTTAGTATGAAGACCTTGCATTGAGATGTCGCTCAAATTCTGTTAGTAATGTAGTGACTCTGTTAATTCCCATCACTGTAATGTCAGTTGACTTTAAGCTACGTGATTAATCATGATTTTGTCGGTTGGATTAAAGACCCTTTTTATATTCAGCTATTAAAAATGGTTTAGGATTCTGTTGACTGTCTAACTTTTGCATCTTACCTGAGATCACTAATGTCCTGAATGAAAATGCCCATTTTAGGAGTAGAAATATCTCTTGAAATTCTATTTCCTTACCTCCTCAATATATACGTGTTGTCCTTTTGCAGTAGATTGTACTGCTTCTCAAGAGACTAGGGAAGCTTCTGCTCTTCTTTCTGTTTGAATCTTGCTAATGCAAGTGTTACCAAGATATCATGTGTTAAATCTGCAGTGAAACAACACTGATTTCTTTAATTTTTTTCTGTATTGTGGAAGGAAGCAGAAGAGGTTTTGCTCGTAGCATTTGTCACACCGAAGTGGGCATGGGAGTCACTTTTCTAACACAAGAATTATTTCTAAAAATACTCTTATATTTATTCAAACGAGCAGCTTGTTTAAGCTTTCATTTCCAAGGTAGGCAGGCTTCTAAAGAGCTCTCTTTCCGACACGAAGGGAGTGGGAGCTGCTGGATATTAAAATTTAAGTGAAATATTTCTATTCCTAGAGGAAAGGTGCATCTTCAGAAAAAAAATTAACATCTGCTGAATTGATAGTGACACATGTGCTGTATTTGCTTTCAGTGAACACTTGTGAAAATTCATCTCCCCTTACGGGTCTGTGTGATCTTGAAGCTCTGACACCTTTGAATATGAGCTTTTTTATAAATGTGTTCAGTAAGATTTTCTAAATTTGAGATTGAGTGCCAGTTAGGAAGATGGAGGTGCCAAGTTAGAATTACGGTGTAATTAACCAGCCAGTAAAACATCCTGAATGTGAAGGTTTCATTCAAAGCGTTTAACAAGAAGCTTTATCAAGTAACTCTAAAATAGCAAAGGAGGGTTTTAGATAACAGTAAATGCAGGGGATGCGGTGTCCCATTAGCAGAGATCATCTCCCAGGCTGGTTTTTTTAATTGACAAAATTATAACAAATGATGGACTGCTGGGATCAACATGTTGTAATGACCGATTAATGGAAACAAGGAGATGATTTTGTTTCAGAAAATTGATGTGGTGAACAACTGGAGCAGATGCAGGTATGCTCATAAATTGCTAAATTGATGCACTGAAGTACTGCTTCTGAAAGATAAACAGCTGGGAACGAGCTTGAGGAAGTGTTGATTTTTGTCTTAGTGAGATAAGTACTGACAGTCACACTAATAAAAATAATGTTTCAGTAGATTATTATTTTACTGGCTTGTATGCCTTGTGTGTTGAAAATGTAATGGAATTGAAGTCGCCCTCCACTGAGAATTAATAAGCTGTGTTTCATTTGTGCCTTGTATTGGAGTAACTCGGTCTTACTGTTTTGCTTTTTCTCCTCTGTGCTGCTTGTGCTCCAGCCTTCTCAGTCTCTCGCCTGTAGGTATTTCTCACTTATTTATTCCTTATATATCTTATTCCTCATTTATAGCCAAGTGTTTTTCAGGGTGAGTAAACTTTGTGATAGCTTAATGAAATTTAGCTTTGCTCATCGCTGTCCTAACAACCTTCCTTCTGGCTAGACAAAATTAAGCTCCGGTCTCTTTGAAGACATTTTTGCGTAGAGATTTGACAAGTAACTTTAGCTGATTGCTGAAAACAAGCTAGGATTATGGGCTGGCAGTAGTCACTACCAACTCTGAATATTAAAGAGGCAGTATCTAGTATTCGCTGGGAAAAGAGCCCCTGTAACGACGAGTACTTTGGTAAACGGAGCTGCCGGCCCAGCCATGCTTTAAGAGGTACCATGACCAGAGTTTTTGTGGTGGCTTTTTAGGCTTTTTTGCCATAAGGTTGGTTACTAATGCTTTTGTTTTGTTTTCCTGCTCTTTGTAAGACTCAACCTGAGGGAAAGGAATGGTTTTTTTTGTGAAATACTCAAACTTTAATTGCTTAGGTTAGTTGAGAGCAGACCATGGAGCCCTGCAGGTGTAGTCTAAATGTAAGCCCTTGGCTCACTGGAAGTGGCAATAAACGTATACAGAGGTTTAAATGGCTTTTGGAATGTCTGCTACATAACTCTTTGCTTTTAAATCAATTTATTTACCGTTTGTAGAAAGTAAAAATAGTGCCAGATTTTTGTTTGCTTTCGACTCCGTGATGCTGGATATGTGATCAGTATTGTGTGGTATGGCATAGTCATGCAATGCAAGTAACAGTCTTACCAAACCAGCAAAATCAAATCTGTGGGCTTCTAAAGGCAGAAAGAAAAATATTCCTAAATTTAGTTGCTCAAAGAGCAGCGTTGCTGCTGTTGTCATTGATACACTACACAATCAAAACTGTGGCATTGTAATGTACACACAAGGAATTTTTGGAGGGGGAATACTTTGGCCATTACTTAGTCACTTGCTTTAAATGAGACGGTAATAGCTAAAACTTAAAAAAAAAAAAAACAAAACAAAACAAAAAAAATTAACGAAGACTGTTTCTTCCCCAGACAGGCTAATGTACAGAATCCTGGGGAACTTATACCTTCTATGGCAGATAAGGCTGCCAATTTCTAACCTACGGTAGAGAGTTTTACTCTCTCCGAGAGTGACTGGTGCTCTTTATTTTAGATTTGACAAGTAAGAGAGGGTATATTCTGATGCCTACATCAGATTTCCCCTTGATCCTTATGTGGAGGTTATATGCGTGCCAATGACACTAAAGAGTTCTGGCAGAAATTTGGAGAAATCACCGTGGTGTCCTGAGTAGATCTTGTCTCTGGAAGCATAAATACTGAAGAGCAAATGGAAATTGCTGTTTGGGCTGAGGAAAGGAGTATGAAAATACTGTTAGTGTGATAGCTGATTAATGGGCAAATTAAGAAAATGCGTACTAGGGACTGGGGAAGAGCAGAAGATGTGAGAAACCGGTTCCGAGAGGCTTCTGATGCCTGGAAACCAGATGAGTGAGTAATGTACTTTACAGGTTTTGAGATTGCTTCAAGTATTTAATGTTGATAATAGTTACTTTAAGGCATGCTGACTCTCAACGGCATTATTTTGTTAAGTCCAACAACGTAAAGCGCCGTGGTGGAAGATGTTTACCTAGTTCGCTCACGAAGTCTAACTTTACAGCTCTTCTGATCTTCAGTTATTCTGTTGTGGCCATGAAGCTCCAGCCATTTTCCTTGCAAACAGGCGAGTAAGGCCTGCATTATCTGTTTTCATCTGGTTTCCCTTTCTTAATTGTCTGAAAAGCATTAGAAGGGAAGGGGCAGGTCTCCAAGGTTGATAAGAAGCGTTATTGTATTTCACTTTCCACAGTGATAGCTACCATAGGGTGTTCTAATACTACTTGTCTTTAGCTATGCAATATTGATACCTCTTACTCATCCAAATTACGGAACAGGGAGTAGTCATCTCACGTAGGATTCATCTAACAATACATAGATGTTCGCGCAGTAGATACGTATTCCTAAGTTAGTTCTTCAATATGCCTCAATATGTCTAACATAAAGAAGTGGGCATTTTTAGGGGATAATACAGGAGGGTAACTCTTGTGAAGATTGATGTTCAAATTAAGGCAGGAATCACCCTGCGTGTATGTGTTTCTCTCCTTTAAGCCATAGAAAGTCTGTGCAGCCAGCCCAGTGTATTAGAGTACAGCAAATTCACATATCGACACCATGGGCATTTAAAGCTAGGAGTGGGAAAGGAATCCTTCTCAACAGCATGGTTTACAGAATAAGAATTAGAGATGTGTAAGTTTATTTAGGGTGTACTTACCCCATTTACAACTTCTAGGCCAAAGATAAATTGAAACCAAATGCTCGCTCTCTCTACCTTTTTCCTTCTAGCCATGATTTAAAAAATTAATTGTTGTGAGGTTGAGTATTGGATCTTTGTGTATTTAAATGGCATGATTTTGAAATTGCTGAGCATGGCTGTCTACCCAGTGAAGCTGAACATGATTTTACTGAGAGATGCAGCCCTGCGTACTTGTTAATGCAGGAAGAGTCCTTCCTTTGTTATGACTGTTGTGTTCTTTACAGGCTTAATGCAGCAATCAGAAAAGTCATACTCATAATTCATTATGAGGAAAAAAAATTTAGTCAAAACTGTATGTTGAGAATAGGTGGCCCACTGCGGTTAGTCTGTTTCAGATCTAATGTAATTATTATTATAAACTGAGACCTTTTCAGATTCCTTTAATTCAAGCACTGTATAACATTCTTCATCTTCAAGTAACTTACGTCTGCTACCGATAGGGAAATATTTCAGATTGAATGAAGTGGGAACACACTTCCAGCTCTATATATGCTATAACATTTAAATTTTTATGACTGACTCTAGGGCCACCTAAATATGCTTTCATGTGCACTTCTGAAGCTGCTGTCAGAATCTACACATTGCATAACTGAGGGTAGAATTTGGCCCTTTATACCACTATGTTGTATTAAAACCAACCAAACGAAACAACAAGAAACACAAACCAAAAAACCCTAAACCCAAACCCAGGAATCCTTATGAAATTGTCATAATACATACTACTTTTTAAGCGCTGAAAATCTTTATTTAATTACAGTAATGTGAAATTCCACTTTCTATTTACACAGATCTCCCCAGACATCCTCATTTTAGCAGCTTCTTTCTGACTCTCCAAAGAATCAGTGATTTTACTCCAGAAACATTCAGGATCAATAGACTTTGAAGATTAGCAGGTCATGACCAGGTACAAAATGCATGTTGTAAAACCCAGGCTCTTATATTTTCTTGAATCCTTCCTCCAAAAAATGAGAGAATGGGTAGCTTTGAACAACAGACCTCTTTGAATGGATTAATTCCTAGTGTATTTCAAAGGGTTGAGAATATACCAAAGAAACTACAAATGTGGAATTAATTTTTAGTGACTTGAGAATTCAGCTAGCTGACAAATAGTTTTCTTAGATAAGCCAGGATGCTGAGGATGAAAGTAAGACAGTGAAAAAACCTGAAGAGGAGCGCTGTACATTGCGTTAAGTTTTTGGTTTTTTCTGCCTTCCCACCTTCTATTGGAAATGGTGTTGCACAGAAGTAGCTGCCTGATTACTTTGCCCTTCAGTCACATTTTCCTGATTTCAGGTCTTTGTTTGGGCACTAATAACTCTAAACTCAAATGAAGATAAATAGGGCTAATTTTTGTCTGCTAAGAGTGCTAAATTAATCTTTAAACTCTCCAGCACTCAGCTACAGCCTCTGAAATGGTCTGCATAGACTTTTTAGAAAAGCTTCACTAGATCCAAGTAGCTTTTGAAGGTGTCTCTAATAATTGTATTCCAGTGCTATGTTGCTTCACCTGCTTGTGCATGAAAGTGGTGGCAGATTAGTTAACAGTATGAACACAAATAGAATTACAAGTTGCGTTTGTTTCTTGTCAATAAACTAATCATAAGATGTTTTCCTTTTCCTTTCTCACTCTCTTACCCTCAAGGTTGTCATCTTCATATTCCCTTTCATTCTCATTCTTTCATGGGGATTTCAAGTTTACATATGTTTCCCCTCCCACCACTACTTTTTATTCCATCACTTTTGGTCATGTTTGATAGAAGGACAGATGTTTCAAAGATAATGACATATCCGCAAGTTGTTTTTTGTGAGAACAGGCATACAGAAGAGGCTTAATTGCATGCAATTAAAGGAAAGTACTTATTATTAGACACTAGAGAATCCATATAGAGGAGTGAATTTAAAAATGATTCCTCTACAGAAAAAAATGCCGGTGGAGTTTGTAATTGATAATGAGCATCAGAGCCCTGTGAAATCTTACTTTAATAGTGCCGGGCTCCTTGCTATGTACATCAGGCTGCATTTATGAGGCAGACTCAGTAACATTAGTGGTAAATCTGGTTTTTCATTCACTGGCTTACTAATGTAAAGTACGTTTAGTTCTTCTACTACTGCAGCTAGAAAGGCTATGGACCTGCAACAATCGCGAGTCCTGTGTATGTACTCCAGTGAGTAAACTACCTGGCCAGGCCTGACCCACAGTAGTGGTGGGAACTGAAAGAAACTCTTCCCCAGGGCAATATATCTGCTTTCTCCTCTTCTGGCATATTGTTGCTTTTTATTTTTTCTGCTGTGATATAACATAGAAACCTGTATTTGGATTAGCATATCCATAGAAATTGATATTTTGTGGGCTTGCTGTGTGGATTTAATCTGTCATGAGAATGTTTTTGTTCTACTGCATTGTTATCAAAGACGTTTTGTGGGCTTTCCCTCATGCCCATCTTTAGGGAAAAGAGATTTGTCTCTGTAGTTGCAAGGTGCACATGGAATTTTTAGGGCCATTGACAGTTTAATTCAGGAATGATCTAATTAGGGATCCAGAGACTGAATTCAACGTATCCTTAAGTATTGGCTGTCCTGAGAGATGCTCTGGCAGATGGTTAGTTCAAAGTGAGTTTACCTTGGGCTCAGTTTCTTTAGACTGACAGCTTTTTTTACTCAATTAAATGAGACAACTGTCAAAAGAACAGACTCTGAGTTGATGCAAATAACTCTGCGGCACAGATAAAGCTTAAATGTGTTCCTTGAGTCAGCTGAAACTGTCAGGTGCTTTGAGTAACTAGTTCAGCGAGCCAGAAAGGCACACTGGCAAGCAGAAGAAAAGGTTGGGAGGTGCCTAAAAATAAAACAACTCCCAGGTTTTTTTATCTATCTTCATTGATTTTGCTTTTTGTCACATACCGGTATGACATGTTGGGAACCGTTCTCTGCTTTCACTCTTGTATTCATTTAAGTAAGGAATTCTCGTTATGTTTTAATTATCCTCAGAAGTTTATTTGTTGTTAATGTGCCCAAAGTCCTTAGGCTATGAAAGCATGAAAATAATGAGCTATTATGATGGAGCTGTCAGGCAGTCCCCAAACTAACTGTCCTTTGCTCTGAGATTTCAGTTGTTTGCAAATAAATTAATATGTTTCTTTCCTGGCAATTTAGAAATCCATCTGTGATACTTATAGCTAGAATTTAGAACGTGCTCTTCACCCTCTCTCGTCCCCCCAAGAAGAAATAAAATAGCTCTTCCTGGTGCGGATCTCACTGAGCAGGCAAGATCCCGCCATTCTGTTCTGTCCCTGCAGTCCCTGCAGTGCCAGTTACTTCATGAATTACTAGCTTTCATGAACTTTGGGGTAATGAGGAGGTCCTGCTGATGTTACACTGCCATTTGGATAACGTCTTCTCTGCACCAGGCTTCATCCAAGGTAAATTGGAATTGAAACTGGTGAAAGCAGACAAAATATTCTTGTGGGTGAAGCAGAAGCCACTTGTCTGCTGCTAACCTGAAAATGAGTTGCAGGCATCTTAAAAACCTGGATGTAACTGTGGAGGAACAGCAGACACTGAAGGAAAAAAGCCAAAACCTGGGGTGCCTGTAGAGAAGGCTGTAATATGTGGGTACCTGCTGGTGCCCTTTGAAATGCAGAGTACTCAAATAAAAACTTGTTAAAACTTTAATAAATTTTTAACTGAGAAAAGGGGAGTGGAAATTACCTTCCCCTTACAGTAGAAATTTCCCTATTCAGGAAGAGGAATGGGACAGGGCAGGGAAAGAACAGTGTTCATCTCATTAAAAAGCAGATAAACTGCTCTTATCAAACCACACAGTTTTTATAATACTTTTTGTATGCTCTCAAACATGAACTTGTAGAAAACTCATAACTTTCTGTAGTATAAGATGATTAGAAATGTTAACAAACCTTTGTGATTTTAAATTCTTACGAGTGAGCAAGAAGTCGCGTGTGAGAACCAGGTTTGACTCTTGGTATCTAATACAAAGACAGGGGCATCTCTTAGTATGTTAGTGGAAGCATGTCCTAAGAAGCATTTTATCAATACATTAGTAGACTTTAACCAGTAACTTCCATTGGTTGGCTGGCTGAGTGCTTTAATTTTCATTCGTCAGATGTATTGGCAACAAGTCCTAACTATGAAACTTCTATGTTATTACTTAGGTGTGAACCTGGGAATCAGAAAGTCAGTGTTCTACTTTGGGCACATCCTCCTTGCCAGCTTCCTGAGCAACTGCTGCCAATCGTCCCTCCTATAACTATGTATTACCCTGTTTCTCCTGGTATCATCAGAGTCTTAAGTCATGGAGGAGTGTACGATACCAAGCTCACATGAAATGAATGTAACCAGGTCAACACTAAGGAGGTATATACTTAAAATTTCTTCCTCTCATGAGGATGGGCATTTTCAAGGCTCCTGTTTGCTTGCCATTTCAGCTCGATTCTGAAAGGAACACTGTGGTCTCAAGTAAAAAAAACCCAGTCCAATGAGTTGTGTAGGGTTTTTGCATTTACGACCCATATATGTCACTTGATACATTTTCATGAACTTACTCTCAAGTAATTTTAAACTAGGAGCATTAAGCTCTAATTTCAGTCTCGATGAAAATGCTGACTATAATGGAAGTTAAAGAGAAGTGATGAGAACATCAAAGGCCTTGTTATGTCTATTAGGAAACAAGATACAGAACTGTCTACAAGCCTAGAGGGAAAAGGGAATGATGAAGCCAGGAGTAATTGGGAAGATGGGTGTGGCTTGTGGGTATAATCAACAGGCATTGAATGCATGAGCAGTGTCTGGGTTGATAAAATCTTGTAGGTGGGCAGGGCTTCTGATGCCAAGCTTGTAGACAAGGGCTAACAGCTAGCTACCATCACTTACGGTTTTCTGGTTGAAAGATCGTTTTTAGTTCACTTGTTCATGGGAAAATTGTCAACTAATACAACAACTGGGGGATAAGTATTTAAAGCCAGTGCATTTGTCTGGCACAGCTACTTTAAAGTAGTGCTGCAAAGGAATGTTTCTGATAACAAAAGTACACAATTCTTACAGTAGATGCTGGCGGAAGCGATTCACATGTGAACATAACTTATGGGATGAAGAAGTTGACGAACACTTGGGCAAACCTAATTCCAAGCTCTTTCCTTAATTGTTATCACTGAAGAGTGACTATTTCTTTGTAGATAATAATTTATGAAGGGGGGAAACAGTGAAAGTGAAAATAAAGGAAGCATTATGTCATTCATGGTTGGTCTTAACCTTTGGATCTTCTTGGGACTCTGCAATACTATATAGCCAGCTCTGTGTCAGACAAGTTTTGAACCTGTAGGGTTGGTTTGGCCAAGGCTGCGCCATCCACTAACTGCTGAAAAGCACTTTGACCGGCAGCTTTTATCTCGAGGGAAGAGATCTACAGATCTAGAATGCTATAGTGCCTAGATCTTTAGCCACTCATCAGTCTGATTGTTATGTGAGTTTATTACGTTTTATTTATAGAAGTTAAGCCTTTGGGCAATTGATGGAACGCTCAAATTTTTCTGGTGTTTCCTTGAAAAGAAGAGAGGAAAAAATTACATTTGTTGTACAATGCAGAAGCAGTGAATCTACTGCTGCGGAAGGGGTTGGACTTGGCCAGCCATGCACTGCATGGGTGATGTGCTCAGTTGGATCCCTTTGGATGTTGGGCTGTCCGGCAGTGCAGTCTGAGCTACTTTGGCTGGCTAGCAGAATGTCTAGAAATCTCTGGTAAGTTTTGTGAATCCTGCTTTTCAGGCCCAACAAGATGTGCACTTGGAAGAAGGTGAATACTTCATTTCCATAACGCAAATGGCACATGCCTGTTTATAAACATATTAGTATATGCTTTTTTATTTAATTGTATAAAACTACTGATTTTCCCCTCCTTTTTTCCGTTCTCATCCTATTGCAGTCTGTTGTACTTCACTTGTGAACAGAAGTTTTTTTTTATGAGTTTCAAGAGACATTCTAACGTGCTTGTCTCTTAAATGTATTAAAACATCTGTCGATGTTGCTTCAGTACATGCTTTTGCCATGTCACAATCAGATTTTTAGCTTGCAGGGTTTCAGCATACTTGCTTTAAATGCTTTTTCTCTGGAATAGAATAATCTACAAAAAACTTTGACACATTCTGTCCCTAACTTGTGAACTGGAGGATAAATTGTCATTAGGAGGTAATCCAGTGGAAGTCAATGATACGATCTTTCCCTCTGCAATGTCCTCATTCGTTGAAGTTTGCAAACAAGTTTCTGTTTAGAAAAGTGAGAACTGTTCTTCTGATGACAGAAGTCGTTTTTTACTTTCAAGTAAAGTAAGCGCAAGCATTTCCCAGTGAAACCTGAAGGTATTTGCTAGACAGAAGTCAGAGTGTCCTCTGGGCTGCTCAGGAGGTGGCACAGCTATGCTGGTAGAACAGGGTAGAAATCTGTGGTGGTAAAGTACCTCTTCACCTAAACGAAGCTCTTGAGCTCTGTCAAATGCAAACCCAAACAAAAAACCCCACAAAATCCAAGCCAAAAAAACCTTTCGGTTCTGAGCTATTCATGTATTTATTGCTACTCCTTTTTGTGTTTATACTCAGTCGTCTGAGCTATGTTATAGTTACGTGATGCTCTGTTCTGACATCGGTGCTTATTCACCCATTTCAGCTAAAGGTAATTCTGACTTGCTTGTTGATAAACAATAAAAGAAGGAAAACAGATTCACAAATTAATGTTAACTGATAGTCATAGGGAAGCGCTAATTGCAAGTGCTAAACCAGTTTCATAACAGTGCTAATAATACACTCTATTCTCATTATAAGGCTCCCTGTTATGATTTCAGCACGTTACACGCACGTGCACTTTGCCTCCTCGCTGCATTAAATGCTGGAACTGTCTGTATGGCCAGCGCCTGCTGTCTGAACGCATGCGGAGGAGAAGGGAGCCGGCTTCGTCGCTGAGCCGCCGTGCTTTCCGCGGGGTTTGTTGTTCTTGAGCTCGCTATTACAGCGGCCGTAACCACCAGGTTTCTGTAACGGGCGGGCTGGGGCCTTGATGTGGGAGTCGCCCATCTCATTATTTCTGTGCAAGAAGGAAACCAAAAAGGGCCCTGTGTCTTTAAATTTCTGCTATTTCACGTGGCCTGCCTGCGATAGACCTCTGTCCTAAACCTGCAGAGTTAAATTTACCCAGAATGACAACTGTATACTCAGGGTTTAGTTACATAACAGCAGTTGCTGCGTTTCACATTGCACTAATCCAAACACCGTGATAAAGCAGGCCATGAAAAAGCTGGCTGGTTTTGGTCTGTTACATAGGCAGGAGGATAAAGAGCTTTTTAATTTTCTTTTCTACATTGCTGAAACTATTCTCTGACTTGGATGTTTGGCCATCCGGTAGCTTATTTAGTGCTTTTAGCGATGTGCTGGCAGATAAGGTTGTTTGTTGCACAACTTGGTGAGTTATGAAGCTGGGTGAGAAGGTGGTTGTGTTTGTGAGTAACATGCATACACCACTGTACGTGCTTAGATAATAGTATTAAGGCTGACATCTTGTGAGGTACTGTGGTGATTAAACACTGCTCAGCTTTCATGTACTGCTCTGAAACTGCTCTTACCCCACTTCCCCAGCAGCTCTTTCCAGCACTACTCGGAGGAGAATCCTTGTGCTAGTGTAAAGCAATTACCTCTGCACGCTCCCAAGTCCACAGTGGTCAGATCATCTATCGTGTGTCCTCTCATTAATGTGTTGTGGCTCAGCTGAGAGCATGCCCAAATGGTCTGTTGAGTTCCCTTTCTGAGTGTAGGCATTCAGTTCCCCATGGGAGCGTTTGCAGAGCTTTGTTAAATAAGACAGACGTTTTCCAACTTCTGGTGTGTTTAATCAGAATACGAACTCTCTCGGGAGGTAAGGAAAGGCAATGGGGAGGAAGGCAGAGGATGTTGAAGGTTTGGATTCTTGCAAGGACTTGGAGTTGCAAGACACTTGTCCCAGGCTGTGTACTGGAACTTCCTCCACACTGTTGCCGAGCCCCTGCGCTTCTCCCTCATCCTTGTATTTTTGGAGACCTCTGAAGCAGTAGTGGTTCTTTTGTGTTCTGTCCTAGCATTGTGCTTTCTGCTCAGTAAATAAAAATGAAGACCCTCCATGCCATGTGAAGAGCCTGAAGGTTGGGTGTTTGTACCCCGGATGATCCCCAGAAGGGGTTATATCTTTTCGCTGGCAAAACGCCTGTGGTCTGCAGTGGAGCCTGGCAAAGAACCATTAAAATCTCTTACGCTCCATTGCACAGCGCACTGTTAGGCTAACTTTGTAAGGGAAGCTGCAGTGTGCACAAGGGACCTGAGCACAAGCAGCGAGGGGGGCCCAGGACAGAATTGCAGCAACAGTACCAGAGGGGTAACTGTCATGAAGCTATGCTGTAATCGTCAGGGGACCGGTTTCAGGTGTTGAGGAGTCTAAAGGGAAGAGCATAAAACCAAGTTGTTCAAAGAATGGAGGTTACTATAAACCTTGCAGGGTGTTGCCAGTGGAGGAAGTTGCCACGTTAAGTGTTCAGGCTCTTCAAACTCATTTATAGTGCATCCAGAAACACTGTTCAATGTCACTGATAGTCAGAGATATCAATTTAAAAAAAAAAAAAAATTTGCAACACAGGACTCATGCATGTTCAGAACAGTATCTCACTATTGGTAAATACAATTTACATATGTTATTCTTAGCCATATAATTTATTTGGGTTTTCTTAACTGTAGTCTTCCTACTAATTTTTATGCACAGAACTGTTAAGATTAGTTAAAGAGCTATATGCTATAGCTATATGCTGGCCTTGGAAAGAGTACAGTGAAATTATTTGCACAGATACATTACCTTTAATCTCTCAAACATCCATCTTTAAAATTGGAGCTTTTACTACTAGGTCAAGAATTCAGAAAAATATAAGAATAATTTCTTAAGTCAAATCAGTGCTGCAGTCTGCAGTATAAGAAATCAGTGCTTTAGTAGGTGTCCAAGAGCAAAATGGTTTGTTTCTTTCTGCCTTAAGCAAAACTTATAGGAGCTAACAAGGAGCCATAGTTAGATGATATTTGAGTGTTCAGAGATGAGGCTTGCTCTTTAGCTACAGGACGATCTGAGAACCCCAGCATAATGGATTAATTTTTTTTGTATATTTTTCATTTGGGACAGACAGAGCTCCATTTGTGACTGTTCCCTGATATTTGTCTTTTATTTGAGAGCTAATGGGCTTATTTTCTCTTTTCAGTGAGCACATGTACTGTTCATCCCAATTAGAATGAGGAGGTATAAAACACTTGATTTTTTTTTTTTCCCCTTCCTATTCAGCTCTCCCATGTTTCATAATTTGTGTTCTATTTCTTGGACACTGTTATATGAAGAGCCATTTTGGTTACTACTTTCAGGATAAGAGTCGAGAGTGGGACAGTGAAAAATAGTGACAAGGAAAAACATGATTCCTGCCTCTCTTGAACATATGAGAAGAACCTCTCTGGTTGTGGTAAATAGCTGTGTTTCCTAGCTTCATCTCTGTATAGTTAATTCCAAGTTCTTAAAAAGCAGAAATGGATGTGCTCATGTGAATCACTTCCTTTTAAAAATGAAATCAGAGTTAGTACAGTCATGGTTTTGGAGTCCAAACTTGAGCTTTTAAAGCATTAGTAGCTGTACAGTTGATGAATTACATGTTTTTGCTTTCAAAAAAACGGGACAAAGGGAAGGGCCTGGTCTTGACCCTTTGATTGTTAAATGAAACTGCTCTGTTAAGACAGGACCATTTTCAGCTACTGTGACAGTCTCTTGAGCAGCACTACCATGTAGTTTAAGTATTGAGATCTGCAAAGTGTAAATGGCCAGTGCCTTTGATGGCTGCTAGCTCATCTTTGGCTTCTTGAAACCTTTTCCTTCCCCTTAAAACTCTTCTATTTGTCAGTAGGAATAATCTCCCATGTGCCGGAAGCTCTGGTTTGAGAGTAGTGTCAT
>NW_010518203.1:6910-9652 GCF_000687285.1 Phaethon lepturus | reverse complement strand
TTTTTTTTTGTGCCCCCCCCCCCCCCCCCCCAATGACCTGGGCAAGCAAACCAGTGAAAAGTTTTAGGGGTTTTTTTTCTGCTACCAGTGACTTTTTTTTTCTTTAAACAAGGTGACTGTTTTCACCTCCTCCCTATGAAAAGACACAATGAGAAGCTGCTTGTCTTTCAGCTGCACCACCATTCATAAGAGATTTTAATACAACAAGGCTTGTCACTGGTGTTTTGAAGCTTCCTGTGAATTTCATGCGTGTCTGAATGCAAACGTACTCCCCCCACTTTTTTTCCTCCTGTTTGAAGGTTAGTTTTCTTTAGAGTATCGCTTCATTCCTGCCAATCTGATAAAGCTAACTTAATTAAAAATTTTACCATTAGATCATACAGTTCTCTTTATTAGTTTGGTCCATGGGGCTCCTTTTCCACTGGGAAATTATTTACTTCAGAACTTGCGAGAGTAGCCTTGGCTGGCTTTGTTTAATGCAGCTGCTTTAAAGCTTTCCATCAGATTAATGTTTTTCCAGGTCTTTTCTTGCAGGTATGCTGTTACTCAGAGATAACCGATCGCTCAGATCTGCGGCATTTGCTGCAGAGCGGTGCTGTGATTGGAGGGGCTTATGGCAAAGGAGAAACAATGATTTGTTTTGGATGGTTGGTTACTTACCCCCTTTCTCTCTTTCCTTGTCTTTCCCTGCTCACTGTCCCCCTCCCCTTATTTTTTCCTTCCAAGTGAAAAAGTTGCCTTTTGATGTATGGACTGGTGCCCAGGTGGCCAAGAAGGCCAACAGCGTCTTGGCCTGTATCAGAAACAGTGTGGCCAGCAGGAGTAGAGAAGTGATTGTGCCCCTGTACTCGGCACTGGTGAGGCCGCAGCTTGAATCCTGTGTTCAGTTTTGGGCCCCTCACTACAAGAAGGATGCTGAGGTGCTGGAGCGTGTCCAGAGAAGGGCAACGAAGCTGGTGAGGGGTCTGGAGCACAAGTCTGACGAGGAGCGGCTGAGGGAACTGGGGTGGTTTAGTCTGGAGAAGAGGAGGCTGAGGGGAGACCTTATCGCTCTCTACAACTACCTGAAATGGGGTTGTAGTGAGGTGGGTGTTGGTCTCTTCTCCCAAGTAACTAGCGATAGGACAAGAGGAAATGGCTTCAAGTTGCGCCAGGGGAGGGTTAGATTGGATATTAGGAAAAATTTCTTCACTGAGAGGGTGGTCAAGCATTGGAACTGGCTGCCCAGGGAGTGGGTGGTGGAGTTGCTATCTCTGGAAGTGTTCAAAAAACGTGTGGATGTGGCGCTTCAGGACATGGTTTAGGGGACATGGTGGCGCTGGATTAATGGTTGGACTTGATGATCTTGAAGGTCCTTTCCAACCTAGTGTTTCTGTGATTCTGTGACTGTTGGAAGTAGGTAATTTCTGCTCCAAGGATTTTTTTGGCTTTACTGGGGGGGGGTGTGCTAGGGAAATTGTGTGACTATCCTCTATTTCTCACTAGCAGTTTTAAGCAATAACATTGACAGCTTGTTTAGCTGGAGGTCTGATCTGCAGTCCTTTATTTATACTTCTTATTCCTTGTATTGTATTGTGGAGGAGCCACACTATAGCAGATGCTAGAAGCAACCTTAACGTCATGTCATATAATCTACAGGTATAGGATAGAGGAGTAGAGCAGTGTGTAATTTCCGTGCTCCAAAACAAGTTGTGTTTTAGGTGTGACCTCGCGTAGGTGACTTCACCTCCATTCTCGTGTTGCACTTTCCACCCTGTATCTGATGTTCCTTAGGAGAGTATTCTCTTCCCATGTGTTTCCGTAGTGCCTAGCATGATCCTTGGTAGCTGTTTAGACCTCAGTACTGTTCTGGTGCAACTAACAGGTGGCAATGAAACTCGTCTTATGCATTTGTTCAGTACATACTTAATTCTTTCAGCACAGACGCATTTTTCTCTTTGCTCTCTATCAGTGCATCTAATCTAGAATGCAATTTACTGTTTTTAACTAAGTACTTTAAAAACCCTGATACAGACCGGATAAACTTCCTTTAATGCATCAGCCCATAGAAGCGAATTGGCAGTTGGCTACCGAGTGCTGTTGCAGTATACGGCAGTGCCAGCCTGGGCAGTTTCACAGTCTTAGCTAACACGGTGACCACTAGGAACGTGCTGCAGGACCGAAGGCATCACTGGACCCAACTGTGCTTAGACTTATTTCTAACCTGTTCAGTAACGATATTTTGTTTGAGGTGTTTGAGATGGGGCCTGTTGTTCCCAAACACCTCTCTTCTGAAGTATGTGACCTGATTTACCTACATACTTGTGTTAGTCTCTACAAGAATTAATACTGCTCGTGCTCATAACATTTTTATTTTGAGCTGATCTCTGAATGTTGAATCCATCCTTGAGGCCAAATCCTCTTCTCAGGCTAGCAGCCCTGCTGAAGCGAAAATGAGTAGGTTTTGTCCTCCTCATCTTGCCTATTTTGTTTTCATGGGAAGTGACTGCTGTAGCTTAGGCCATGCTTAATTCTAACATGCAGGCAGCATTATTTTTCAAAATGCTCCCTCCCTCACAATTAAAATTCATGAGCAGTTCCCCGGAGAGCCACCTGAGGTAACAGAGTCTTTTCAGTACACCATTAATATACAGGAACACTGAATACAGGCATTTGGCTGCATTCACTCTTCCTCACTCTTCCCTGGCTGGTCGCCTGTATGTGTTGTGGAACAACAAAACTGAAATCTGGACAATTTATATT
>NW_010518203.1:0-6879 GCF_000687285.1 Phaethon lepturus | reverse complement strand
TCTTTCCCTGTCACTTCACATTAAGGACCTGCCACTAATAAAACTAATTAATAACTCTTGGCTCCACACAGAACACTTGGACTCCCTCGTGCTGGCGCTGTGCCACCGCAGCTTTTGAAAGAAGTGCTTCATCTTAGTCAGGGACAGGGTGAATATTTCTCCACAGTTCTAATTGGACAAAGTGCCTCGGCATTTCAAAGACTGCAGATTAGCAGGCTGCAGATACTCTAGGTAGGATCTCCTTTCTGTAGCCGCTGAGACAGGAAGCTGGGAGGGACTATGGTGTGTCTTGTTTTGGTGCTGTGACAGGAGAGGCGGAGGTTGCGCACTGCACGTAAGAGGTAGTCCACGCTGCGAGGCTTTGCCCTGCGCAGAGAGGGCCCTGGGGAAGATGCATGAAACACCTGCAGAAAGCAGGATGAGTAGCTAGCGTAGTTCCTCGTGCAAGAGGACAGTGAAATACTGTCGAAGGGATGCCTTTGGCTGCTCAGAAATCATCTGATTAAATGGTAGAAGCTGTACTGACCAAATGACAGTCTTGCTGAAAAGTTTCATCTCTATGAGCGCCTTTGTTGGCATTGTGATGCCACTTGTGGGCCTATTTTGGGTTTTTTCTTCTCCCTGGTGACATAACTGTGCCAGCAACATTTTGTAGTATAAGCTGAGCTGTTACATAAAAATACTGTTCTGCCTTCTATTCTTACCCTCTTTTTCCCTTTAGAAACACTATTTGCTTGCACACGCTAGCTTCAAGACCCTTTCCGCTGACTCATTTCGGTTCAAGTCAAGGAAGTGGGCCTCGGTGGCCCTGGTGATCTGGGATGTCGTGGTGTATGTGTGTGTTCATGCACAGGTCGTTATAAACAAGAGTGTTCTGTCTGACACCCGTGCAGTGCTCTCTATGTGCATTAGTTCCTGCTCAGGCAGCTGCAGTTCTTTCTTGACACCACCTTTCACACCCGCTCCTTTAGGAGGGGTCAGTACAACAAGGAATATGGTTGAATGTGAAGTTGGCCAGAGAATTTCTATCAAAAAAAAATTAATGAAAAACATTAACGTGAATGTATGTAAGGAAACGAAATTGCAAACAGCAAGCCCTTTTGGATTTTCTGACTTGGCAAAAAAGTATCTAACCCCTTACCACCATTTTTCTCGTCTTTCTGAATGTGCCTTCATATAACTGGTGATCATGTTTTAGACTAAGTTATTTTTCAGCTTGTTGTTTTCTTTAGGAAAGGAGAGGCTTCAAGCTTATTAAAACAACAGAGTAGATTCATAGCTGGAAATATCAAGTATTGATTTTAATATCCCACAATGTATCAAGCAAATGAGCATCTTTTCTTCATCACACCCACCAGTTTACTGTCAATATAAGACACTACTCATTTATTACTATTAATTTGTTATGGCTGTGGATGTTGCTGTACTGACAAAGGTGGATTCTCTGGCAGAACTTGTTATGCCAGTTAAGTGAAGCTGGAGGGGGTGGCAGATGCTGGATTGGAGATGGAGAAGGATGGCAGCGGTGAGAGCACCCACAAGCCTGGGTGCCTTATAAGACTAAAGCTTTCTTAACTTTGTGTGCGTGCATGGTGGGCTAATACTCAAGATCACACTCGACACGTGTTTTCTGAACTGCTGGTGCCTCTCGGTGCTTATAGAGCCTTGGAAGTCAGGGCGATGGAGCTGCAGCAATTAACATGCATCAGGTGCTGGAAAAAGAAGGAATGCTGCTGTTTAACTGTACTAATGTCTCTGCTACCAGAAGGAAGATACTGTCAAATATATATGGAGTTGTTGCTTTCTCAAGTTCCCTATCCTGTTCATTGTGCAGACGGTAAAAGATGGGAAGCGAGTCCAGCTCTTCTGTGATGATGTAAATCTGTAGTGCCACTGGCTCCCCTGTCACTGCTTTGGAATTACACCAGTGAAACTACAGAGAAGAATTTGCTTCCTGGTCTTGTTGCCAAGTAAACTTAAAAGTGTCAGCATTAAAATACTGAAGAGCAGCCCCTTGCTCGGCAGGTCCTGGAGAAGTATTAAAATCCATGTTGTACTGTCATTAGAAAGCAAGAGTCCCTAACACCCAGCTATATGCTTTTCCTAGTCCCATTCTTCCAACAGTTCTCCTTTACATTATACTTTAATGCTTTCCAGCAGAACAGCCAGTTGGCAGCCTCATGGTCTCAGAAAATATAGTAGTTGTCTCCCCCCTCCATTAAAAAGGGGGAAGGTTGGCCAGAATTAGAACTGGTAACTTCAGTTCCCTCATTACTGAAAAAGCTTTCAACTGCTGCCATCTCCTTCAATTTTTGTCGGGATGTCAAGAACATGAACACAGCTGAGCAGAAGCGTGTTTCTCTCCAGCTCTGCACTGAGTTGTTTTCAGTTACTTATTTGTGAAGTCAGAGGTGATGCGTGAGTGTAGGATCTGCAAGACCTGACCCTCCATTTTTCCTGGGATTTGCTGTTCCCTCTCTACCTGCTGCTGCCTGCCTGCCCCGCCCTTTGTGTCTCTGTAGATGATTTTTGGTAATAAAAAGGCTGCATTTTTTCGTTTGAACAACAGTTGCCCTCACAGAAATAGTTAAGCTGGAGCTGTCTTTCCCGCTAGTGATTCTTTGTAATCAAATCCATGCTTTCTAGGCAAAAAAACCCGAATAGTTTGTTTTTTAGCTTAAAGACTTTTTCCAGGTTGTTTTGTTGTTGTTTTGTTTTTTTTCTAAAGGTGTAATCCACAATAGTGTGCTGTTGGAGGAAAGCAGATGCTGGGTTATTAAATTACCACTATGCTGCAAATCACCATGTATCAGAGGAAGGCAGGAGAATGCTGCCAGTGATCAGCAGTGTAGGAGAGCTGTCTTGGGGTGGCTGTGCTGGAGGATTAGGAGAGCGCATCAAAGGAACTACGGGTGACAAAATGAGCTGGGCGCTTAAGCAGCACCCGAGGAAGCTTGGTTATGTAGAATACAGGAATGAAAAAATCAGACTTTGGTAAGGCACGGGTACTGCTGAAAGCAAAGCTGTTGTTGGGTTTGAGTTTTGCAGAGAGTTACTCTTGTAATGAGAGGGCTTTATTTCAGGGTGAAACTATCTTGAACTATCGTGTCCTTTCTGCTGCTGTAGAGTTGCTTTATTCTGAGGTTATTCCCTCTATAACCGCATTTTGATACTATTATTTTCATTTCGAAGTGGTACTTTCAGTCAGAACCTAGGATGTGGGTGGCTACTTGCTACGGGTTTTTGTTTCTTTCCCAATATTAGTGCAAGTTCTTTTTAAGGAAGGTTATGACATGGGTGCATCTTCAATGAGTGCCTTGATGTACGCAGCTTTAATCCATAAAAAAAGGAAGGCCAAATTTCACCACATAGTTAAATTCTTGGGTGCGTAGGGAAAACAGTGCTATGTATTGCTCTAATTCTTGGAGACTGATGTAAGGCAATCGGAAGCCTGGAAGTATTTCTACAGCTGATTTCTTAAGTGGGACTGCTGAAAGATGATAATGCAATGCTTGTTTGGGGTTAGTAGTCAGAATCGGCAGCACTTGGTAGTACAATCTTTGGAAGGTTCTCTAAAAATGTAGTCTCTACGCAAAAACAATCACTCTATGTCAAATCAAAACGCAGGCTCGAGTCCCGACTGCTGCACTGTAGCACGTGGATCCTCGCAGCTTACCTTTCCGTCCTGCCATGGGCAACGGCAGCTCCCCGCATCCTTTGTGCGCGGGAGGTGAGGCGGGCCGCTTAGGCAGCGGGCTTTGAGGAGCACCTTCCACAGGTTCAAACCCCTTTGCTAGTAAATGTGCTTAGGGGAATGGGGAAAAGAGAACTGGTTTGTCTGTAGCAGCACAGTGAATCCTTTTTTACGCAAACAGTTGTTGAAAAGGAACGTAAAAATTGAGGAGGATGTTTCAGTGAGTCGGAAGCTGAAATGGAAAAGAAAATTGAAATACTACTTAGTGCTCCAATTTGGCATACAGGGCATATTCTAAAAGATCTTGTTGGTTTTGTTGTTGCTGTAGCTTTATTTTGGAAGTTAGGAAAAATAATAATTTAGAGCCTAGTCTCCTCTAAGTATGCCTGTTTAAAAGCTTACTTGTTCAGAAGGGTGATTTATTTGATTTATTTTGGGTTTGGGTGTCTTTAGAGCATTGTTCAATGCTGAGCTTATTTGCCATTTAAACTTGTTGAATTACAGTGTTTGGAGCGTGAATACCATTTTGTATCTAACTCATTTTTTGGCTGTTCACTCTCTAATGGAATAGCAGTGCAGACTTTGATTCCTGTACATCTATTATCTATAAGAGTCCCTCTCAGCTTTTGCTTCATTGTAAGATACATTCATCAAAAAAATCAAGTAGTTCTTGGTTCTGTTACTTTTGATGGTGATATAAATATACAGCGCTATCTGTATTGTCTGAAGTTGTGCATGAAGAAAAATAAGAGTTATAAATCAAGATGGGAGGTTTCTACAGTCTTCACCCTGGGTATCGCCTCTCCTGTGTTGGGTTCACGCCATAAACTTTATAGATAAAATACAACATTTGTTGATAACTTAATATGTGTTGGATTTAACTTGTCTATTTGAAGTTGGAGGTCATGATATGTTACGCTTTTTATAATACAGAAATTGAGAGGTTCACTTGAAAGCCTGTGGTGTTTTGTACTCACTGGAAAGTTCCTGCATTTCCTTCGAGTTTTCCATTGACAGCTAGTAGCACTGGAAGTTTGCCCTGTATCTTACCATCTGCACAACCTCGCAGTCTCTCTGATTTCTAGGTAACAGACGCAGAAAACCTGATGGGGCTTGGTGGTTGCAGCACTGATCTGCCATCAGGTTTATCAGAACCTAGGTGTGTATAAATGCTAGTACAGTCTGGCTTCGTGTTTCTTACACAAGCTAATAAGGATTTCTGACTTCTGATTTATTCCCAGAAGTGCTTCATATAAATGTAGTACTGGAATAATCTGTTGATAGCCTCTCTTGGTGGTGATGAAGGGTTTATGTAATGTCTATCTGCAAACAGAACAAGTTCCAGCATGTTCATCTTTATGATGAGCAAGACATGGATAAGGCTGGCAGGTATAAAGCTTAATTTGAAAACAGAGGAATTTCAGAAGAGAAGTGATGTGAAAGCAAAACCGTGCAGGTTATGGAAAACAGGCTCATTACAGGTACTTCAGTGAATGTCTACCAGGTTATAGTTAACGACAACAAATGTACAAAATCGTTTGTGCATACCTTAGTTCTTGCAATGCTAAGAACAATGCAAAAAGATGCTAGGTAATGTATATGTGTATGAACAATACAAAGCCTGCCTATAAAACCTGCATAGTGATTTTGTCTTAAAGTATTGTTCACGTGTTCATAATGAATCTCCTCATAATGAATAAAAAATTGAATCTAAACCTAGTGGCAGGTCTCATGTTACTTCCTTGACTGAAATCTGGTAGTCCAAGTGGACTATTGCCTGGCTAGGGAAGTCCCACACCCACTGATGACCAGATGGTGAGAAAGGATGCTGGTAAAAGGATAACTACATTTATGCCCCGTTCCTTAGGCTCTGTATGTATTTGTCACTGAAAATCTTGCAAAATGCCTTCTTGCCATTCTCCTACATAGAATTGTTTTCAGAAATCCTCTTGACTCAAGTGCTCTGGTTTTCCAAATACTTTATGAAGGAGCACAAGAATCTGCTGCTGCCGCTAGGGAGTAACAAAATACCTTCGTGGTATATTGGTTACTATAGTTTTTACCATCCTGTGATACACCTATTGTTTAGAGCATGCGGATACCCAGGAAAAGGATGTCTGTCTTAAGACCCAAATGCTCAATACTCAAATTTCAGTGTCAGAAATTTGGACTAACTTAGTGTGCTTCCTTTTGTAGGTTTCTGCTCCTATCCTTCCTTTTTTTTTCCTGGGGAAAAAATACTCAAATGTCTACAGTATGTATTGTTCTTAGAAGATCCTATGGAGGCTAAATGGTCTCTTGTGTAAAGCTTAAAATCCTAATTTGCAATTTGCCACGATATGCTAAAATGTTCATGCTGCTTCGAGATGAGTTTATATCTAAATACCTCACAGAGTGCTGTAATCATATTGGTGAGATCCAGAATGCGTTAGGGAACTTTCTCCTTCCCCCGCTTTTTTTTTTTGTTCAAAGACATGAATTGGTTGCGGGGTACCATGCCTGACTGCAAAAGGTATATATCAGAGGACCTTGGATACAGCCACTTTCTTCCTCTCTGAAAGGCCCTACATGAAGGTGAAGATACTTCACGCAGTTCCAGGTAGACATCAGTGATACTAGGAAAGTTTTAGGAAAACAGTGGTGTCCTTAAAAATGCCACATACCCACAAATGGTTTGGCCAGTGACTGTATTATGTCAGTGGCTGATCTTTATTTTTTTACTTCCTCGTTTGTGCAAACATTTAAAGTAGAACTGGAATTCATTCACCAGTCTTGAATTCTGACACAGTCTAGGGGTGAAGATTTATATTCATCAAAAAGAAGTTTCCTAGCTTTTTAATTGGTGTGGAGTAATGTTCAGCTTTGCATAGGCTTTTAAAAGTTATTTTCTTTTGTAAGACTTTTTTTTTTATTATTCAAACCTGCAATTTCTTTGCAATGGTATTTTTTTATGCTTATTTTTTTAAGCATCTGGTATTTAGCACTTGGACTGCTTTGTTTTCCATTTTGCAGGCAAGTTCTTAAAATGCTTTTGCATGTGAGGTTTTTGGCTGATTTGTTGTCTAGATTTTTAGAAGTCTTTACTAGTGAAAACATCATGTAAGTCTGTTTTACTACCTTGAAGCTATCTGTATAGGTAGAGACACATTTAGGATAAGACCAAAGTCCATTTATATATATATTTT
>NW_010518202.1:0-2802 GCF_000687285.1 Phaethon lepturus | reverse complement strand
CCTCATCCAGATCATCGATAAAGATACTAAAGAAGACCAGCAGAACACCGCTTGCGACCACCTGCCAGCTGGATTTAACTCTGTTCACCACAACTCTCTGGGCTCGGCCATCCAGCCAGTTCTTTACCCAGTGAAGACTAAACCTGTCTAAACCATGAGCTGCCAGTTTCTCCAGGAGAATTCTGTGGAAGATGCTGTCAAAGGCTTTACTAAAGTCCAGGTAGACAACATCCACATCCTTTCCCTCATCCACTCGGTGGGTCACCTGGTCATAGAAGGAGATCAAACTTCTTGAGGTAGCCTGCCACTTCAAGTAGGTGTCCAAAGTGCAAGCAAACCTCAGTTACATTTCACTGCAGTGCTGCTGTAATTAAGCCAGAAAGGGTTATACGAACAAGTCTTTTAAGTAACAAAAACCCCCCAACCATGTAAAAGTATTTTCAAGAACATCAGTAATTTAAAAGAATCTTATTTTTGGTTTGCATCCAAAGGGATTTTGAATAAAAGCATTTTAACTCTCTGTTTAGAAGATAATGGCTCACATCGGTGGTCTCTGTGCCTAGTCCTAGCTCTTTCAAAGATTATGAGTCTCAGGAACATGCAGGAAGTGTATAAAACACACTTGTGCAGAGCTTTTGCTTGACAAACATAGCGTTCTCTGGCAGAACTTGGTTTTGACTCAGAGTATTTTGATGAAGTTACATAGACCTATAAACAATAACATGACTATTTTTTTCTGTAGTTCAACATCCCCCTTATATTTCTTTGTTTAAAGCTTAAAATCAACTGCTTCATGAGAAAATGATAAGGATGGCTTTATTTTTGTTAGGGAAATTGAAGTTGAAGGTTCTGAGTTACCACACAGTGTGAATTGGAGGATATAAGTACCGGGGCCCTCCCTCTTTTAGCAGAAGCCTTTTTAAAGCTTTACACAAAGGAGTCTACAAAACATGAACTAAACTTTTTTTTTCCTAAATGGCTAAACAGGATGTAGATATAAATAATAGTTCAATACAAACTTAATTTGGTGGAGCTTTCTCACACACAGCTTCTTGTATGTTGAGAAATGTAGCTTCCTTTTAGAAATAGTTCTTTCATTAGTTTCCGGACAGTGCTTAAGATCAGTTCATACTATTTAAAGAAAATAAAATTAAAAACTCTTGCTCCAAGGTGTTGCAACTTCTTCATGTTAACAGTAATGTGTTGATTTTTTTTTTAATTTGGTGTTTTTGAAATGCATTGTTCTTAATCAAAAATTGTTAAGAATTTTGTCAGCTCTTCACAAAATACTCAGAATGGTTGAGCAAGAAGGTGATCAAGTACTGGAGTAGAGACTTCCTGTACATACCATGTTAATAAAACAACTGTATAGATTCTGTCTTTTTAGAGCATTCCTATTGTGCAGGTGAACACAAGTCTACTTGAACATTGTCCCCACAAAATTGCATGCTTGTCTGTTGTAACAAATACAACTTGATCTCTTCAAAACTATTTATTTTTATTTTGTGTAAATGTGCCTGTTCAGTAGTTTTTCTGTGGTCTGTTCCAAGAGCCAATCTCTCTTGCTGACGTACACATTCTACATAGCAACAGGGAGATACATTTTGAAGCTACCATAGGCAGAGATTTAAGGGCAGTGGCAGAATGTGAAACCACTTCTAATTCTGGCTATATGCTTGACTCTTTGTTTAATCTTTATCTTGGAGAGATAGTCATGCCTTGAGGGCAAATCATGGTTGAGGTAACCTGAAGGAAATAGTAAAACCGGAGGTTGGCTGCCATAGGGGAGTTGGGAAATACCTTTGTATGAAGGCAGGAAAGAAGTGCTTGTCAGTCTTGATGCTATGTTATTACCTCTTGTTGAGACAGGCTAGTTTTGAATCACTGGGGTATCTTCAGACTTAAAACACACTAGGAGTGAAATTGGGCTTGGTTGTTTTTATTTGTTTTTTTTTTTATTTTTGTCAGCAGAATAGTTTGTATCAAGTTGTTTCTCACTTTGAGTGGTGTTACCACACAACAGGCTTTGTATATTTTTATTCTTTTCTATTCTCCTATAAGCTTTATATTCTCTTATTCTGTAAAGTTAACTAGCTTTTCTCTGAAGTGTTTCTTTTTCCACCCATTTGCCTTTCCCAGTTAAAGTTGAGATCATTCTCACAGCAATACTATGTTTGGCTAACCATGTAGGTTTGCTAATTTCGTGTCTAATTCCTTCTCCCATGGACCATCTTTTCTTAGCCGAAGTGGTTTTTCTATCTAGTCAGGACTAGTTTATAACACCTACCTCTTTCATATTATGAGTATCTGAATTGTTGAGGGGAGCCAGGATCACCTTTTCTTGCCGGTGCTGGAAAGGGAAACTTTGTGCTTTTGCCTTTCGTATTTGCTTCGCTTGGTGTTAGGGATTTACGTATTTATTTTTGCATGTCCATGGCTCATCTTCTGCTTCAGTCTCTTATTTCAATGACACAATGTATTTCAGCCTTCTACTTCTTGAACTGGGTCTAAATGGAAGGTCACTTGTGATACTCAAGCTACGCTGTTTTGCCTGCAGATCAAAATCATTCTGCATTACTGCCCCTCTATTATGTATATACAGGGGATTTTGGGGAAGATTCTGAGACCCAAGAGGTGTATGCACACAATGTGTACTCCTCCTTCCTTTGCCTTTTCTACAGTAGTTCCTTTTTCTTTAAGTTGTTACAGATTTAATTCTTACTGCCTCAAGTGCAGGGTCTGCAAGTTGTTATTTTCAATTTCTATGAAAGTTCTCCCTCTCCCTCTCCCTCTCCCTCTCCC
>NW_010518201.1:0-4198 GCF_000687285.1 Phaethon lepturus | reverse complement strand
CTGCAGAGCCCTCCTACCCTCTAGCAGATCATCACTTCCACCCAACCTGGTGTCATTATCCTCCTCTTATGTCCTGAAGGAGTTGATGAGCCACATCTTCCAAAGAAAATTTGGTCAGTAGTTTTTTGTGGAATGCTAATCGTGATCTCAGATCAGTTTAATAGATGAGAGCTACATTTTTACTGCTGAAAAGGAGGCTGATACTCTCAATGAAGCTAACGCTCCAAAGTTCAAAATAAGTAGATCATGTTCTAGGGAGGCATTTGATACCTTTGGGAAGCTGAAAAATGTGGGCACTAGCCAGGGATAACTGTTTTTATTTTATAATACAGGTTTTATATGTGGGTTTAGATTTGTGGGAGAGTGGGTATGGGAGTCTCCTTCCATCTCTCAGTTCTCTAGCTGAGTTGCATGGGTCCCCGATGAAGCTTTGTGAGGCTGTGGAGAAATGCCTTGTTTCTCACTCCTTTTAGCAGCTTGGAATTAAGATAGTTTCTGTTATTTCTGTATATCAACAGGCAGGCTATAGATACAGTTGGAGTAACACGTTAGAATGTTATAGGGAGTACTTTTTCTTCACCTAACTGAATGCTTGTCCCCAAGACAAAAAAGCAACTATGGGTTATGTTCTTGGCTAGGATCAAAGACCAGAGCAGCGTTACTGAAACTGCGGATTGTGTTGTACCTTATCCTCGGTAGCACTGACGTGATGAATTTGCTACTTTGAGCTGGTTGTACCTCCAGAAAACATCTAAGATAAAAATAATGATTGATATTTGTGCATATCAGGTTGTTAATGTTGTGTGTGTGTAATCAGTAAGGTTGAAATCCTAGTGAGATATTCTGACAGTCACTTATGGTGGTGAGAAACTAGGTAACAGTATTTTTTCTGTAGTTTATGGGAGAGAAGAGCAGCAGCAATGGAAAGGCAAGCAACAGTGCCTTTGCTCCCTCTCTCCCATTTATAGAGGTTTAGGGGTGTGTTACAGCGGTGCCATTAAAGCCAGATGTTTTAGTGCTGTGGAAGATGGTAAACTGGAGAAGGCCGCAGAGAAAGATGACAGCATGGGGAGACTAACATTCATCAGGCTTCTCAGAGAAGACTTCTGGACATGCAGTTAGATCAGGTACTGCAAGGGCTGTCTGCGCTACTTGATGTTGGCACTGATACTGCACTCATGCTGCAGGGTCATTGTGTTCCACCTCCAGAAATCTGCTGCATCACCTTTGCTGTATCAGTCAACGCTGCCATTAGGTTTATTTTCATAAACACTGGTAATGTGGCAGCCACCGTTTCATTAGCACTTCAACCTCTATGATTAGATGGGACTCCTTAAGAAAGCAGTTTCCCTTAGTTGAGGACAGCTTTATCTGAATGCAGTCTTCTTCCCCTCTCTCCAGAGCCAAGAGTCTGCAGAGTGCCTTGTTTCAGTTTATGAATCCTATGGTTTTTTAGGTCAAGACTGTGATCTTGGAAGCTTGCTGCAGCAGGTGAAAGGGCTAGAATAAGGATCAGTCCCACAGCCTGAGAACCAAAGCTGAAGCCTGTATTTAGCTTTGGTAGGACTTAAGCACCACTGCTCTCCTCTCTCTCTGCCTCTGGACAGCTACCTTAGTCCCAGGCTGAAACCAGACTCAGGATGCTGATGATAATGCACTGTTCCTCAGGAATATCATAGAATCATAGAATAATTTGAGTTGGAAGGGACCTTTAAAGGCCATCTAGTCCAACCCTGCTGCAATGAGCAGGGACATCTTCAACTAGAGCAGGTTGCTCACAGCCCCGTCCAACCCGACCTGGTTGTTGGAATGTTTCCAGGGATGGGGCATCTATCACCTCTCTGGGCAACCTGTGCCAGGGTTTCACCACCAGCACTGTCAAAATTTTCTTCCTTCTATCTAGCCTGAATCTACTCTCTTTTAGTTTAAAACCATTACCCCTTGTCCTATCGCAACAGGCCCTGCTAAAAAGCCTGTCTGCATCTTTCTTATAAGCCCCTTTTAAGTACTGGAAGGCTGCAATAAGGTCTCCCTGGAGCCTTCTCTTCCCCAGGCTGAACAACCCCAACTCTCTCAGTCTGTCCTCACAGGAGAGGTGTTCCATCCCTCTGATCATTTTGGTGGCCCTCCTCTGGATCTGCTCCAACAGGTCTGTCTTTCCTGCGCTGAGGGCTCCAGAGCTGGATGCAGCACTCCAGGTGGGGTCTCACCAGAGCAGAGGAGAAGGGCAGAATCACCTCACTCCACCTGATGACCACGCTTCTCTTGATCCAGCCGAGTAGACGGTTGGCCTTCTGGGCTGCGAGTGCAAATTGCTGGCTCGTGTCCAGTTTTTCATCCACTAGGACACCCAAGTCCTTCTTGGCAGGGCTGCTCTCCATCCCTTCATCCCCCCAGCCTGTATTGATACTGGATGTTGCCCTGACCCAGGTGCAGGACCCTGTACTTGGCCTTGTTGAACCTCATGAGGTTCACACAGGCCCATTCCTCAAACTTGTCCAGGTCCCTCTGGATGGCATCCCGTCCCTCAGGCCTGTCAACCGCACCACTCAGCTTGGCATCATCTGCAAACTTGCTGAGGGTGCACTCGATCCCACTGCCTATGTAATTGATGAAGTTCTAAGAAAAAAACTTTAATTATGTTCTTACTTCATGTCCTTTGGGGAAAGGACTATTCATCATTGCAGCTAAGTAGGTGGGGAAAGTTCCCTCTTCTCTCTTTCTCTGAAAAGCAAAGGAATTGCTGGGAATGGAGAACTGGGGGACCTGCTACTATACTCCAAGAGACAAAGCAATCAGGAAGAGCCTGGCAGCTCAGGGAGGCTACACCTCGTTTTCATCTATTACAAGCATTTTAGCCCACTTTTTTGTTCCTCCCTTCCTCATTGCGACATGAGGCTTGCCAAGCAGGAAGGGAGAGCCTCAAACTGCTCGCCTTGAGGCCTGGGAGGGGAGCAAAGAGCAGCTTACCCTGCCAGGCTGGAAGGAGGCCAAAGGGTGCAGAGGGGCAAAGAGCAGATACGTGGCTGGGGGTGGAGTGGCACACAGGAGGGAGGGATGCAGGCTGCGGAGAGTTAAGGAGGAACACTGGAGTAATTAGCCTTGGGAGAATGTATGGTAAAAAGTCAAGAATCTGTTACAATAGATTCAATGTAACTTAATTTGGGGAGTCCTCCTTGAAGTCCCCAAACTGGGAGCATCCCCAGCTTGCTCTGTGAAAGTAAATCTTTAAGCAGTTGCAATTAAAGCCACACGCACATGCAGATAGAGAGCTATTCCTTACGTGACATTAAACATTAATTCCCTATGTACAATGAAGCTCTAAATCCCACACCCCATCACTCTTCAGATACGGTATTTGGAGAGCTGATTCAGTTTTTTGAACCTGGGACCTTGTGTTCTCTGTGCCAGCAGCTTCCTTAAAATGACACACCAGTGATCTGATAACCATTTTAAACTTTTAAAAGCAGATTTTAATGGGGATGGGGGTGTGCAACTGCTGAAAGAGCAAACGTTTTTGTGTCTATAATTAGGTGAAGTTCAATGGTGTTATAGTAGCAGCTATACTATACTAGCTGTCACCGCAGCTAGACGTTTGAAGTTCAACATAGTATTGTTATATATAATGTCATCACATATGACAAGAAATTTGAAACAGTTTTAGAAAAGATATGAATGAGTCTCTTGCAAATTCGTCTTACTGGAACTCTGTTACAGAAAATTACCCTCTAGTGTCATAATGGTCTGTTCAGTTACACTTCCTTTAATTTTGTTCTTCAGTTCTCCGTTGTGTAAACACCCTACTACCATTCTGTCATCACAAAATGCGGCTTTTTTTAAAAAAACTTGTATCTGCTATTTCTTTATAGGAAATGCTAGACCATGACTCTGCAGGGAGATTTTGAGCTTCAGTCAGTGTTCTGGTACCTGCTGTGGAAGTTTTTCAGATTTTTATATGCAGAGATACTGTCTTAAACCCCTCCAGTGGAAATTTATATTATTTTGCCCTCCTCCTGTTATTCCCCTGTGACTTTCAAGGACTGACTAAAGTCTTTCCTCGGTCATGTCGTTTCCCCTCTAGCAGTCTGCAGAGCTGCCTGTATTGGGGGATGTGGCCAAGCAAACGCGTTTTACGCGGTGTCACGGAGAAGAAGGTAGAACTGCGGGGTGCGCAGCAAGTGCCGTGCTCGCACCTCCC
>NW_010518200.1:0-1317 GCF_000687285.1 Phaethon lepturus | reverse complement strand
CAACTACCTGAAAGGGGCTTGTGGCAAGGTGTGTCTTAGTCTCTTCTCCCAAGTAACTAGCAATAAGACGAGAGGAAATGGCTTCAAGTTGCACCAGGGGAGGTTTAGATTGGATATTAGGAAAAATTTCTTTACGGAGAGGGTGTTCAAGCATTGGAACAGGCTGCCCAGGGAGGTGGTGGAGTCGCCATCTCTGGAAGTGTTCAAAAAACATGTGGACATGGCGCTGCAGGACATGGTTTAGGGGGCATGGTGGTGTTGGGTTAACAGTTGGACATGATGATCTTGAAGGTCCTTTCCAACCTTAATGATTCTGTGATTCTGTGATATTTTGATCTTCCCTATGGAGATTAGTATTTCTAAAAGTAGGTTGCAAATAGATATGAACATATTGGTTACAGGCAAGACAGCAAATGCATTTTAAATCTATGTTAACTGATGGCAGAAAAGTGACAACAAAAGAGCCTGGGTAAAAAACCCCGTGCAATGTTAATTGAGAAGTGATGAATTTCACTAATTAATACCTTGAATTTACCTAGGATATCTTACTACAAGCTCTGAATTCTCTCACTAAGAATTTCATATATCTCAAGGGCCAGTGGTAATGTCTGATGACCACTGGCATATGAACATACAACAGTACTGATGAAGCATTTAGAAGGAAGAATATTGCCAGGATCATTTTAAAGCATTAATAACAGTAAACTGCACTGATTTTTATGAATTCATTAATATCGACTATGTCAGAATCGACCTGTTAAAAGGCCATGACTCAGTTCAAGGAACTTTCAATAGTTCCATACCTAACATAAGAAAAGAAGTAAAATTAAAAGCATGGACGATATCTGCTTTTATAAATGAAGGAACCCAAGATAGTTTTATATATTTTCCAAATGGAGAAAACTAATTCATTTCCATTTGGGAACAATCAACTGCAAATGTTATTAAAAAAATTACAGCTGGTTTTGAGTTCTTTAAGCAGAAGAAGTACTTGAAACCATAAAATTGACTTTACATGGTTCAAAAATAGGCCATACTGACTGAAATTCAATTAATGAAAGAATATTTCATCCATGTACTAAAAACCTTGGGGTCTATTGTCTCCTCTGTATATTTGTGAAGCTCTCAGCAACATTACTTGGACATAAATGATGAAACATACATCCTTTCCAGCTTACGTCTTAATGACAGTGGTGCTTGCTAGAATGTACAGAGCTGAACTGATTCCCAAGTTTGTGGACAGAAACAAATTTTTCTTCTGGGTATATGGGCCAAAATTTTCCTTCTCTCCCCCTTTCCCTTCCCCTTCCCCTTCCC
>NW_010518199.1:5297-21505 GCF_000687285.1 Phaethon lepturus | reverse complement strand
GCTCACGGCCGGGGGTTGGACTGGATGGCCTGGAAAGCTCCCTTCCAACCCTAAGGTTCTATGATCCAAGTCAAGTTCCTGTTTGTGTTTTTTTAATTTTCCAGTAAAATTACTACTGTCAGTATGCTTCTATTCTTATACTGTCTGATCATAGCATCTTACTATTTACTTTCATAATTCTTTCATGGCACTTCATTTTGGGAACCTCAGAACATATAGCTTTCATGCAGAAACACTATCTTTCCTGTATCTTTACTTCTGATTGTATTGATTCATTCATTTCCACTTCCACAACACTATTTTGCTCTAACATGGTTATTTATCAACAGCTATGCTCATCTCAAAGCCCATATATTTCAAGTTATCTTCTTTGGCTTGAAGCTTCATCTAATCAGCACCGTAACGATGTTGTAATTATTGAGAAAAATTACTCAGTGGTCTTCAATTTTGTGCTTTATGAGTATTACATGTCTGTAGTTCAAACACATGGGCACTGCACAGTGAGCATCAGAAATATATTCCTCTGCGTTACAAGTTTGTAAAGGCCAAAAAAAAAAGTCAGGGATCAGAGAGTCTTTTGAAAGTGTCTTACCATGGCAAAAGAGCTACCCTGCCTTTGCTGTTGTAGCTGCTACCACGAGGAGAGGCACAGTGCAATGTCCCCGACCTCGCGTAGTGCTCCTCCTCACTCGCTCTTCACGTTTGCAAAGGTTAGTCCACGCTTTGCACTAGGAATGGAGTCATCTCCCACACTAAGGTTTAGTCTAGTGGGGAGGGTCCACACCAAAAAAATGAGGGTGGTTTTCAAAGCTGCTAATCTGAAATTTAGCTCACATAGCAGCTTTTCAAAAAATCTTGCCGTTACTGGCATAGGCCTGCTCTTTTAACATGTGCAGGATGCACAAATCATATCTGATCCTCACCCATCTGAGATAACGCCCTCTCCAAAATCTGTTTTCAGGACTTAGCTGGACTTTTATGATTATAAGTTGATTCTTCTTCCACTAAAACCAGTAAATGCATATTAGGAGCATGTATCTTCCTTCATCTTGAATGCTAGCTGAAAAGATTCTCCATTCTAGTCCTGCTTATGCAAAAAACAAACAGTATTTTTCCTTTCTTTATATGAGCTGTTCTAGAGTCAGAAGAAAAGGAAAAGAACTGGCTTATGTGAGAGAGAAAAACATATTACTGAAAAATATAATCTTTTCTGTAGGTATACAGGAGAAATATATGAGCCTGGGAAGAGTAGAGGACATGTCTCTGCTCCTGACTGCCTGAGTAAGAGCCTTTGACAAGTCATCTGGTTTTAACAAATTATTTGTTGATGAGAAATGATTTCCTTTTTTGGGTGTTTAACATCAATTATAATTTTGGGGAAAAATGCTTCTTTAATGAAAAATATTTTGGGACAAGAAGTAATTACAATTATAAACTGAACACATTATTTGAAAATGTATTTTCTTGCTTCCCTAAAGAAATTTTAGAAATAAATATTAACATTTTTTTCATAAACATATAGCTAAAGTTAAATTGTTGATTTTTGTTAAATGTACAATTACTGCAAAATGAAGAATGGATAATTTAAAATTCAATGTCAGGAAAGCTTCAGGACTACATATATTAAACACAAATGATATATATGTATATTTTTAGCTTACCAATGCTATTAGAATATATATGCATGCAAAAGAAAAGTGTTTTGCACATAGATAACACTACTTAGATTTGTTTTGAAATTTAAGCGGTTGCAAAGAAAAGATCAGTAACTAACCCATCCCTGTCTCCTCTAGCTTTTCTTTCTGGGAGACTGTTCCAGCTGTTACCAAAGGAAAAATAAACTTGCAAGAGATTCAGAAAACAAATGGAATTTATGGATTGAATATCTTAATTGGGGAATCATGTTAAAAGTTAAAGGGCAGGGGTCACATTAACTTAATACTGCCCGGAGCTTCCACATGTGGCTGCAGTCCCAGCTTCAAGAGGTTAAAAGCATTTCTTGCTTTCTTTCTCAGAGCAAAGTCATTGCTGCATTCCGGATCCAGAAGGCATCAACTGTCTCTTTCAGGACTCAGGATAGGCATGAAATCCAGATGTTTGTTAATTTGCAATGCCTTCTTATGTTTTCTGAATTTGAACAAGAATATGGATTGCAGCGTGCATCAGAAGGCAGTGTGGTGTCTTAATGAGCAAGAACGGGCAGACAAAAGAAACAGTGAAATCCCTGTCTCACTAAAGTAAAGCATAAAATTCCCCCAGACTTCACTAGGAAAAGGAATTTATCTAAAGAATCCAAATTATTCTTGAGGAGCATTTGAAACTGCTTGTCATAAAGGAAAAGAAGTCAATCACGCCTGTCTTTAAAATCCCACTTACAAAGAACCACAGTTTGTATGACTCACTTAATTGTTCATTACATGTGAACTTAGGGCTTCCTCCCTTTCAATCCTTTCAAGCTGTCTTTTTATAAATACAAATATTGAGACACTGCTGATTAGACAGATGATGAGACAAGAGAATAACTAAATAAATTATTAAGTCAACACTTACACAACTGATGGAAACCTAATAAAGGCCAAATTTTCACAGATTTTCGTTGAGGTCTACTTAGAGTGAGTTTACATGGATTTCTTCATTGGTAAGAGGTCACACCAGTTAGCTGAAAATACATGCATCCAACCTTTGCATGACACCCACTGCAAGATTCTTTTGATTTTTACCTGGACAGTAGCATCTATGCTTTCGAACATTCAAAGTTTCACTGATGTAATTTTTACCTGTATGAAACTAGTCTGAATAAGCTGTATAAAATAGATCAGTTGCTTAGGGTAGAAATAGGACTTAATTTTGGAGAGGCCTGTGTTGACTGCCTACACAGATACAAAGTTCAGGTGCTGTTAGATAGACTATTTCCTTCACACTGTGTATTAGAGCTGTCAGGCAAGTCCTAGTGTTCTTCCCACTTTATCACAAATCTCCTACCTGTAGGTTCTTCCCTTAAAACAGTGAAAAAAAAAAGAGGCTATACCATCCTTGTATGGAGGAAAGTTTGGAAAAGAAACGCTTAATGGCATAATGAGCGGAAAAAGAGAAAAGAAAAGGAGAGCTGTTGTGTTTTTCATTTCTTATCCCCCTCCATGTTTTTAAGCCAACCTGCCAATTTATGATTTCTTATTGTTTGGATTTGGCACTATTGCATCACGAACTCTGTTATGAATGACTGCATGTTCTTTCTTTTGGACTGTAAACTTCCTTGGACAGGAACTATTGTTTACTATACTTTTGTACCGCATCTTGCCCAATCTTTGGATCAGAGGTCTGTGGGCGACTGCACTCATCGAGTAATAAGGGAAGGGCAATGACTTATCGTGCTCTCCCTGGCAAGCCCAGTCCTAACAGGTTGCCCATAAACTGTGGTTTGAGAACCATTGTTCTAAGCTCATTTATTTAACATATTCCACACTTGTAGCCTAAGAATTATCTTCTCTTGACTATGCCAAGCATGGTTTCAGGGCACAGCAGAGAATACTTATGTAAACTTTTAGTTTTTTATCTTTTTATTGTTAGTATTAGTTTGCTTATTTATATCTATAGTTTCAAAAGACACTAATGCAACTAGGTGCCTTTGAAATCCCTGCTTATTTTTGGTGCTGCTTGGAGGTTTATTTGGGCAGATTGCTTCATTTTAGTAAATCACTCTTTTTTTGAGAAGATACAATCCAGATTGCCTCTACCCTGAGGACTTATAAATTAACCCCCCCGCTACTATTACATATATTCCCATGTGGCTTGAAATACTAGTAGAACATATAATACATTTACCCACAGTCAGTACATGACCAAGAAAAGAAAAAGGAGCAGGGAAGCACTAGCAAATTATGATACTGGCTGGCAGATCCAGGACCTCAGTGCTCAGAAGATGAGAAGGCAGCTGTTAGCTTGTGGTTAATTTCCATAAGGAAATGACTAGCTGCTGATTTATAGGTAAATACGGGACTGAGTTATTAGAAAGACATGGGATGAATTTTTCAAAATGCACTACTGATCTTTTCAGTTTCCAATGATTTTAAAGAACAGGTTTAAAAGTAGTTTGAGGATGCCTGATTTAAAGAGAACAAGGACTTAGCCCCTCTGACAGCATTCGTAGAGTCCCAAGTACTTTTGAATAACTTGCTTCTTTAGTTTAATATTAATGTTAAGATGGAGGCAGTACAAAAATCAAATAGTGAAATATACAAATTACAGGAAGTGAATAAACAGTTAAAGCTAGTGTATTTTTTATTATACCCATCCTGGATTTAGAACTTCAGATTGAATTTTTCCTTCACTTTTATTATTTATAGTGGTTTAAAACATAAAGAAATTATGTTGATTTAGACAGGCTTATTCCATTAAAAAGAAAAATTAAATTTAAAAGACAAAATTTCATAATATGAAAACCATATAAAAATGAAAAATATAACTAATCTAAAAACATAACTCAGTCTGAAAATCAAAAGCTTAAAGTACGGATACAGAGAAAGATGTCCTCCAATACTCTTTTATTTTGATTTTAAAACTATTGAAATATTTTTTTTTTTAAGATTTTATCAGGCTTTCAATATGAATATTGAGCCACTAAATAAAATTTGAGTTCATATAATTTACAGTACTTAAACTTTGTAGACATTATTTATTTCTGGTCAAGTTACTGTTAAGTAGTTTTCTTAAAGACTGTGGTCTCTATAAATTAATAGAACCTCACATAGTCTACTGTGTAAACAGGTAACATGTCACTTAGTCTTCGTATTAGTTATGGGCTAACGTCCAAAAAGTTCTTCTTCTCTCTTTCAATCAAAAACCTCCGGTTTGAGAGAATAATGCCAAAGACATTGCTGTATTTATAAATTAGCAACTATACTGAATGTAAAGTTCACTCCAGTTTTGCTGGCAGTTGCTACTATCACATGATAGAAACTATTCAATTAGTGTTTGGCTAAGAACAAGTTTACTTTAACAAACCTGAGATAACCTTGGTTTAACTTAAAAATACCACTGATGGTATTTAGTTGTGTAGGATAATAAAGAGACAGACAGCTTTTTAAAGTTCTGCTTATGTCTTGTGTTGACTCTCGAGGTAAACTGTGGATGATTTCAGGGTTATTACCTGAAATAATCCAAAGCAACAAAATAACATACTTTTCAAAACACAGGCTTAACTCATCTTTTTCCATTTCTGATATTGCAATTATAATGTCATTTGTTCTAGTGTAATTTGTTAAAGTATAGCAGAAACTGAGGCCTGGTGTTAGCTATCAAAAATGAAACTTTTTAGACTCTTCTTCCTGAAGTATGTTATTTTGAATATACGCTATTTTTGGTCACTGCAGAAAAATGCAAATTCATAATGTTCTAATTTGGCCAGAAATATGAACCCCAACAGATTAAACCACATGGTCATGCTACCAACTTCTAAGATGCCAAATAGAAAAAAACAGAGAGGTCTCTGTTTCTTGCGAAGAATGATGAACAAAGAGAACTTTTGATGTTTATTCTTCTGCACCCTAAAGAAAGAGGACCGTCCAAAATAGTACCATTGTGGAATGATGCAACTAAGATAGAGGATTCAACCTTATAGTGACCTTTTCATCTTCCTTCAGCCCTGTATCAAATTCTTCCTACTGCTCTGCATTTGAGAGATTTAGAAAACACTTCCTTAATGGTGTTTAAAGCTCTTATTGCCAGATAAAGAACAGAGACTATTCATACAATTAAATATTTATGACGCATTCCTAGCAATGCACCTCATATATATATGCCCCTCAAATCAATTGCCTACTCCAAAGCTACATTGGTTGAGAGCTTAATGCATAACAGTGTGCACAGGAAATACAAATTCTTAATTTGTAAGTAAATAATCAAGCTATTCCTCTTCCTATGCTTATGTATGCTTTTAATATATTTCCAAGAGAAAGAAATTTATTTAGAAATAATATACATTTTCAACTGGCATATTGATATACAGATTTTATTAAGCACAAGGATTATTAAGCCAAATGCATGTGCAGAGGAACTTTTATTTTAGTATGTGTGCCTTTTAAAAGAAAACATTGCCTTTACTAATTGCTTCCCAGCCTCTTTTTAAAGGAACAGGGAAACCAGCAACGAGACAATGATATTTCTTAATAAGCCAGTAGAGGGAGCCAATTAATAGGGCAATCAATTTCCTACCCAAGTCCCTCCGTTGCCGTTCCTGAAGTTTCTACTATACATGAGGCTCAAGTGAGATGAAATGCGAACATCGCCAGAACGAATCTTTCTTTAGCTGTGTTTCGCAGGCTAACAAAAGATAATCATGCTTTCTTTTTTCGAGAACAAAGGAGGCTAATAGCTAAGTTCCCGTGGTCTGCCTTCCCTAGTCCTAAATTAATAGAAAATGACCCCTCGAAGCTTCAGCATGTGTTTAAAGTGCCTTTCTGATACAATGCTGTGCAGTTTCAATTTTACTACAAATGCATCACACAAGCATCTGTGACTCATCTACGCGTGAAGATTAAGGGGGGGGGAGCTAACGCAGGCTGAGAAGAAAAGATCACTATTTCCAGAATTTCTTTATAAGTAATTTTATGTTATTAAGTAACATCAGAATTGGCATATATATCAGCCTTGGTTTATAGCACACAAAACGGGTCTTCCAACTATTTTTCCATACAGTTCTTTCTGAGAGCAGTTAACCCAGTAAAATTGGATGTGCTCCATGTTTTACCACTCAGCTTATTTTCTTCAAACATATGTGTTTACTTCTCAAACTGAAACAGTAATCTTGCCATTGTCTTTTGTAATCCGTATTTGCAATAATGCAACATTGCTGACATTGCTAACAAACCACCGAGTTTACTGAGCAAAGGGGACTACTCCGACAACATTGCTTTGCTAACACAGACCGTAGCAAGTACAGTTCTCATTAGTTCTATGGGAGCAGGACTAAAGGGGCTAATCTTTTTCTCTGCATGGGTATTTTGAAAATCCTTTCCCTGTTGTGTACCAAAGAACTTAAGTAAATACATAAAACTAAGCTTAAGTTAATTACTGATTATTTAAGTAAATGCTAGCAGATTTTGCTGACTAGCAATGGTCTTAAAGCAGGGGCTTGAAATCAAATCTGTGCTCAGTAGATTGAAGTCTAATGAAAGACTCACCTCCCCCCCCCGAACTCTTTACTCAAGCTTAAATTCATAAAGCAAAACACCAGTTCCATTAAAGTCAATGGAAAAACTCCGTGTGACTTAAAAAGGATCAGGGTTTCTGACACTGGCCTCAGTAGGAGTTTTGCCTGAACAGGGGTATGCAATGGACCCAAAAGTTTTTATGGAAAGGCTAATGTGAAGGAAAACAGACATTTGTATCTGTGGAATTTGTTGAGGTGCAAGATTTTCAACGTTGCTGAAAACAAGCCTCTTCCTACTAATAAGAGAAGCACAAATACTAACTCCCCACCCCCAAGCTGGCAGAAATAAATCAATGCTGATCACTTTCTAATATCCCACCTCCAGTATGGAGCTATTTTAGGACTCAGCCTTTGAAGGAAGTCCTTTGTTCGCTTAGAAAAACAAATATAAATTCTTTTCTCTTTACCTGCACTGGTGCCTGCACCGGTTGTGAGGTCCCCACCCATCAGGCCACCTAGGGGGTTGAAATGAAATACTAAAAATGAGCATGATGAATTATAACAGGCAAACATTCAAAACATTCTCTATAACTTCAAACGGCCGGTACCCACCTCTGTTTTCCTTTGACTACACCAGGCATTGGATCAGACACATAGTCATAAAATTGTAATGTTTAATATCACCCATACAAGATATTTGCCTTTCAAGGGCAAACAAAATGTGTAGTAAACAACATTTCATTATTTTATTTTCATACTTCTACAGCATATGAAAAATAAATTAGATTTGAAAGTTATGTATAGTAGTCCTTCATTTGAAAACTATCTTTAGTTCAGCATTAGTCAGAAAAGCAAAGGCGTCCACATAGAACTGGGAGGAAGAGACTGAGTTACGTTCCTGTACAAGAACGTAACTCAGAAGTGATAATATATATTTACATAGCTCTTAATTTTAATTTCCTCAGCCTTTCATAGACATTCACTCTAAGGATTTTTAAAACTTCTCTTTGCACTTGGAGACCTCAAATGGTTCTTTGAACCCAGTATATTTAAGGATCTTGATGTTGCTTCAGCCAGACGGATTGAATGAACTTAATCCCCATTTATCCTACTCAGAGGTGAGCCCTCATCATCACCAGAGCAAAGCACAGCCTCTTGCTATACAAGGCACTCAAGTACTGAGCTCAACTAACATCTATCCATCAAGGAACCTATGAATACATAAATAATAATAAATTCTGCATTTAGCCTCTAGATTGTTGACTTAAGTAACGAATGTCCTATTTTACTTGCCTCAACTTTTTTGTGTCGGCTACATTTTCTCCCCTACTCTCTTAAGCTTTATGGTATAGTGAGTACTTGCATGAATTAAGCAGACAAGCTGCCTTTTTATGAAACAGCAGATTGTCTGCCCTTTTATCCTTTATTGATTTTCTTTAATCTTAGTCAATATCCAGCTTTTTGTAGAACTTTTTTTTATTTTCTAAATTTGGAATAGAAACCACTTTGACTCTTCTTTTGATTTTCAACACAGCAATTTTGGACAAACTGTTATGACTGGTAAAAACAGAGTTCTTGTTTCTCGGATTGAATTTTAAAGTGACCTAAGGCACAGAAGCAGCTGATAAAAGAGCATTTACAGGGATGGGACTGAACAGAACCTACCTGTGTTACCTGCACTCGGAGGCCGATGTGTCACGCCAGGAGACATGCTATTTCTTTGCAAAGAAGGATGAGCCAGCGGCAAAAGGTTGGGATTTCCCAGTGAGCTGACTGGGTTACTGTATACCAAACTGTTGTGGTTGGACACTGGGATAGAAACTGGCATCTCAAAGTTCGGTGGTGGAACAGCCTATACAAGCGAAAAAGGGAAACAAAGACAAGAATAGTACAGAAGCACAACAGCCTTCAAGTACAGTTACTCTATATGTAGTTCAAATATTTTGTAGTTGGTGGTTAAAATATTTATGCTTGCCCCTCTCCCCAAGAGTCAAGAGAAGAATTTCAAAAGAGTTACTAAGGCTTTTAAATATGATTTTTCAAATAATGACTCCATCTTCCTTTAATGCAGCTTGCACATTTACTTTGTAAGAACCAGAAAGATTTTTTCACTTTTTTTTTTTCTTGAAACAAATCCCCAGCTTTATGAGGCTTAATTTTCTTTTTTTTTTATTCTGTGAAATCATAATTGTTCACTTGTGATATCTTAATCTAGTGTCACAGATGACTGCAAGATCAAAGGTACCTGATTATGATGACTTCATTGCATGGAGAAAAATTAGAAGGTGTGGAATGCAAAAGGAAAAGCTTTAATTTCAGCTTATGTTGCTTTAGCAACTAGAATGATCCCAAATCACGTTAAAGGCACCAACACAGTAAATTATTTTTTTAAAAGTTTCTATCTTAGCTTGGAAAGGCTTAAAAGAAACAAAATTTTACTTGGGAACAGGTAGCAAATACAAGACCTTTAGATGCACACTAGACTTTGGGTTCTTGGTGTTTGGGTTTTTTCTGTGGTTTTTTTTTGGGGGGGGAAGTGGTGGTGGTGATGGTGTTTGGTGATGCCTTTTCAATATACTGTTTTCACACTTTAAGGCAGGATCCTCTCCTGAGCCAATTTCCTTTGCAAGAATCCCTTTCAAAACAGAACCAAATTATTGGCCACTCTGACAGAGGGTGTCAGGAGATGCAGCGCCTGATTCTCATTATGCTCTTATTAAGCCCAGCTGAGGTTTTCTTGGTTGGTCGGTGTGTTTATTGGTTGGGGTTTTCTTGGGTGGCAGTTGCCTGAATTTCTCTAAAATTTGTGACTCTGGTGGCATTCAAATACATTAGAACTCCATGTTTAATTTCCCTGTTTTAAAGCTCTTGTCTTTGTGAACAGAAAGAAAACTTTTTCAGAATTACCTGACAGTATTTTAAATATTCAAATACCTGAATGCAAATGAAGTACCCCTTAATTTTCCATTTAAAAATCTTATAAGCTTCAAGAGTCTAAACCCATTAAAAAATTCTTCAAACTAGCCTTGTAACATCTTCAGAGGGAGGAAATCACAGATTTTAATTTTGTTCTTGGCATCCGATAGTACTGGTTAAGTCTTTAAGGACCGAGAGGGAGTATATTGAGAGCTGGACACATAATCTGCTGTGTCAGGCAACAGAGGTGACCATTTGCCACCCACATACCTTTTCTATGGCTGCCCAGAGCTCTTGGCTGTGCCCTGCATATTACAGCGCTGACCATCAAATTATGGTTATCTCAAGGTTTTTTTTTTTTTGTCCTCTCCCCTTTCTAGGGGCAGACATGATTTTGGTCTAAATATAGAGGAATCATTTTGCTTAACCACTGAAACACAGACCAAGGTTTTAGTTCAGGGTATGATGTGAAGGATACATTACACAAATACCTCGGGACTTATTTCAAGGTGTTAATTTAGCTCTGAAACTCTCTACATAGCCTGTGGCCTGGTTTTGTGAGAGGTGGCCATAGCATAATGGCTGAGATAGGTTGGGCACTTGAGTGGATGGACCTGCTGGCACCGCTCCCCAGCTGGAGGGCTGCATGCTGGGACTCGCTCCCTTCGCTGAGACGCTGGAGTGCACCCCAAGTGCCGTATTTTCCACAGAGTTGATCGGTCTAAGTAGAGGTGGGAAGGGAAGGAGCAGCGTCTTGGGGAATCTATGTATTCACTCAATAAGGGGCAAAACTACACATGCTGCTAGGTCTGTGTAGGGATCCTGCAACACACGAATGTTTGTGTCTCACAAATAGAAAAAAAAGAGAATAAATGATTATGTGGTGCAAAATGCAGTTGCTGAAGTATGTTCCTTATTTCTTTCAGGACCAAATTTTTTTGCCTGCAGATGTTTTTACAGTTGAAGTCCAGCTCACTAGCTGCACGTGAGGCTTGTCTTTCAAAGGAAAATTTACAAAATACATAGCACAAGGAGTACCAGTGTATGTCACAGCTGAGGTCTAGGCTCCTTGGAAGTAGGTTTGCATAGCATAACCTGAAACATTTTATCAGCCTGAAGGTATGTTTTGAAGCAAGACGCTCTCTTCACTGGCTACAGAAGGACCCAAGAGTTTCCCAGCTCCCATGTAAGTCAGGAGTGCATGGCTGCTCCTGGAGCTCAAAGCCAGCGGCTGCTGCTGCACTTGGTTTCTGTCTTTTCAAAAGGTTTTAGTCAGTGAATTCACATGAGGATAGATGTCTTAGCTCCACCTCCAGCCAACTGTAAGACCTGAACAAGCCAACATGGAGTCTCTTGTTACTGCAATGTTCAGGGCTGTGGTGGAGGTGTTTCTGCCTGGTGGCTTCGAGAACATGATCGTGCCTGCTTGAGTGCCAGCCCATGTCAGATCGAGTGTCACCCACTGGGGAGCACTTTGCACAGTCTCTTCTTCACCTCTGTCATGAGATCTGTGAAATCTGCCATCTGAGCCTGGGTAGACAGCTGATGATACCAATATTGTCTCTATTTTCCTAATCCCAACCTCTGCTGAGCTATTTAAACTAAAACTTGGGTATAAAAGCAAATGTGAAGGTCTTGCCAATCCTCGACAGGCTCGTCTACTTCCATCATTATGCTCTGTAATTCTTCTGCATACAAACCAAACCTTTCAAGGGCTGCAGTCTTCTTTTTCTACATTAAATGTAGAAAATTAAATCTACATTTCCACAACACAAAAGAGCTCCAGTCTTGGTTGCTCTTGCGGCTGCCAGTCTCACTAGTCATCACTGAAACATACAAACATTGCTGAAACAGATACTTAGCTTTCCTTTTGGGATTTTAAAATTATTTTTTAAAACTAGTTAAGCAAATTATTTTCTTAATTTCTGTAGTAATGCTTTAAGTTTCACCATTTTGACCACTGTCTGACTACTTACATCTTTTTACAGACTACTTCATGGGCAATTTTATAATTTTATCATGGCAAAGTCATTTCACTCTCTGCTTTGCAGCACAATACTCACTCTACCTGGAATATAGTAGTTTTTATTTCTTCTCCTCAGTAGTCAAAGGTTAGAGGGAGAAATTTGTCTGGATAAGCACCAGCATTAAATAGTAAGTCTCCAGCTACAGTTTTGCTCTGGTTGCCCAAATTTTCTGAGTCCTATATGTCCTTCACCAAGAACTGCAATCTCCTGCAGATTCCCTAGTCATTCTTGGTGGTAAGTCACGGGGCATATCTATTCCACATCGGCCTGATGGACATTAAAACTTATGATGCACTTGCGTAATATCTATATTAGTCAATTAAACTCGCCTAGGAACTGAGGCCATCTGAGGCCACAAAGCAGTTCATGTCCATAGTATTAAGCTTTCTCAACCTCGAAAACATCATGACTACATATAAACTGACAACTGGGAATTGTTCCTGGCCTGGGCTAACTACCAAACAGAGCTAAGAAATTGTCTGTGAGAGCGTTATTTGGCTGGTGCCAAAAGCATGCCAGGGACTGTTCAAACAGTTCAGGGCAGAGATAAGCACCTCCCGCTGCCTTGGTATGTTCTTTGCCATTTACTAATTTACTAACAGAGATGTAGCCTTACTCTAACGTGTCCACAGCTTGCCACATTTTGTTTTTGTTTTTGTTTCCCCCCCCACCCCTATCTTTTCTCCTTTGGACACAATTGCCAAAGAGGGCCAATGGCTCACCTGAGAGGAAACCGCCAGTGTACAGCACACGTGGTGTTAGATGTGCGCTCCACAGGCTGTGATGTGTTGTGCAAAGCAAAGCGCTGGGGACTCAAAACCCTTGGAAATGAATGGACCAAACATTCTGTGTTAAATACTGTTTTTATCCTTCCCATGTTCAACCAGGCCTTCATTTATTTAGAGACAGAGATACTTATAGCTCCCTTCTAGTGGACTATTTCTGTCTCCTCTGCTTTCATCACTCTTATGCAAACTACAAATAAATGTCTAATTATTATCAGATGTTTTAGAACAATATAAATACTTATCCCCAGAAAATTATCTGAGGAAACATTATTGGCTTTAGCTGTTAGGAGCAAAAGCCAATTTTGTTTTCATTTGGCAGCAGCTTTATTCTGTTACGAGACCAGGCACAGGCATTGCATTGTTTTATATATTTTGTAAGTGGTGATTTAATGACTTAACTTGGTGACTTTCTGTTCAATTTTGCTTTCTTCCCTCCCAACTTTTTTGGCTACCTTTGATCATCACAAGTAAATGAATATAACTTGCCTGACTTCCCTAAAGTTGTATTGACTTGTAGAGTTAAGGATATTATTGTATATAAAAATATATTGTATTTACAAATTTCCACTAGCTTTGAGCTCCATGTTGCCCATTACATCTTGGTTTATGCCAAAAGAAGGGGCTTCTGTTGCATTAGGGGAGAACACCTACTGATTCTTCCTTTTGTAGTAAGCAGCTTGATGGAGCACACAGACCTTGAGCTCTCCGTGTGAAGTATTCAAAGAAGGGATATTCTGTCTCACATGAAGAAATGCTAACATTTTGCAGTTCTGTATCTCTGAAACATCTCTGAAGTATTTGCACAAAAAGATAATACATTGTACCTTGTAACATCCCTGCAAGGTAGAAAGTTATACTATGCCCAAAATACAGCTGAGGAAACCAATTTAATGACCACGTTAATAGACGAAGTAGGACTCTCAAAATGTTAAATTTAATGAAAGTAACCGGTGGGCAAATCCATTAATTTTTGGGTGGACAAAGGTGATGCACTAGATTTAGATTAACTGTGTTGTTTATAATTCTTAGAACTTTACTAGTTTTATAGAAAAGACCGTTTCCCCAAATGCTTGTGGAGGTAAAGAAAGTGATAGAACCCGCTACCAGAGGAATGAGGTTTTTTACAAGGGTTTTTTTCATGTCTTAAGATTTCAAATGGTTATAACGTGTTGCTTTGTTGGAACACAAACAGGTAGCATGAGGGAAACAGAGGATCTGAAGGACCACCCCAAACACAATTTTTAAGGTTGAAAACTAGTTTCGTTAAATACTACCTGATTGAAAATTCCATCACTTTGATTTGAACAAACCAAAAGTTGTCCTTGGAAAAGGAAAGGAATGGCAATTGTTAAGATTGTGACGTGAAAAAGGGTTAAGCATTCCAGCTTATAACAGTCACCCTAAATGTTGCAGTCATCATTTGTTGAACTGAGTTCCACTCCGAGAAACCAAGTTCATGATGACAGCTTTAGAGCTTTTTTCCGGAGAAAAACAGCTATGCAAAAGAAGCAAATAAAAAGGGGGGTAAAAAAAGATGGAATATATATGTATTCCTCCCTAATATTTTATATACATGTTGGGCATCTTCAACCAGCCCTTCCAAATACTAATTTATCAAATTTTATGCCATCTGGTCTCTGGGAAAATCTTTATTATTTAAGGTTTTTTTTGCAAAAATAAATTTGCCATGATGTGAAAACTTCTTCAGATTTTAGTTGAGTGAAAATCTTTCTGCTGAGAATTAATGGAAAGACCACTTACAGTGCATGAGACAGAATCTGAGCATCCTTAGGAGGTATCCTCAGCTCAGGTATCAGATTTTGTATGCACAATTGACTAGCAGTAACAGAGGAGATTTTGCTCATTCTGGGTATACAAACATCCTTTTTGCCAGCTAACCCTACATATGGGAATGAGGAACGAACACATCCAAGTGATCTCTTCTAGAAGCAAGCAGTTACCTATGCAAATTCAGATGCTTCTTTGGACCTGAGCAAATCTTTGGCTTGCTACTTTCTGTTCCACACACGTTCGGAAGAAGGAACAAATATAACCTCCAAATCTCCACATTCTTTTTGTTGGTTTTATAAACGTAATAGTTTATAAAATAAATAATGACAAAGTATCCTCCCCTTGTATATCTTGTGCAAACAAAATAGCACATGCAGAGTTATTTCTCTTAGATATCTGGCAAGGCATATGACTGATGGTTAGAAATTTTGACTTGGTTAACACAAAATTTAGCTCATGTTAAAGCTTTAAAGAAATGCTGATGAGGTCAAAGCAAATTCTCTGATAAAGCTGTAAAATCACCCCAACACACAAACATGTCTGAATCCTGCCATTAGGCTCTCATGCAGTCTGTTTCTCTGCAGCGAGCAAGTAGCTGTAACCCTTCAGTGCTGCAACTGAGTTTAGCAGAGACACTCGAGAACTGAAGTGACACGCACAGAACGCACTAATTGCTACAGGAATTTCGGTTCTACATTGTTTTTTCTATATCACCACAGAAAGTATTCTGTGGGTTTGTTAGCCTGTCCACACAGAAAGATTTCCATCGTTATTTTTTAGATATAATTTGGGCGAGTGGTGTGGTAAAACAGTTGTATAAATCAAGTGAGTATAATGCATACATGTATATTTCACTTCCTTCTGTAGGCTTCCCCTATAGTAGGCTTTGTCTGTGTGTCAGAGGTAGAGACTTGGAAGAAAAATATGTTGTGTGAAATTTTCTGACCACAGTGTTTAATTATATACTGGGCTATTAAAGCCTGTTTCCAGCTGAAATGCTTTCCTTAAGAAACCAGAACTGAAAGGGTTATGGTTTGTTACTGCAGCAGTTATCAGCAGACAGCCATCTAACCTTTGGTACTTACAGGTATTTTATGGCTCTTGATCATATTATCAAATTCTTCATTAATTTTTTTGTATTTTTCTTCAGTGCGTGGGGTGAGAGCGTAAGAGGAGTCAGGATCGGGGCTTTCACAACCTTTGTTTTCTTTCTTGTTCAATGCCTGCCAGGTTCAGAGAAATATCAAAAAGTAAAAAAAAAATGAAAGGGAGCTCAGAGTACTTACACATAATCTTTGCCTGCTGATCATTAGATCAATATCTTCATTAATTTTTCTGTACTTGTCCTCAGACTCAGGGCTGTGACCTACTGAATCGTCTGCATCGGGGTCTGGACTGTCACAGCCATTAAGTCCTTTCTTTCTCAACGTCTGAAATACATAATTTGGAAAGTTCAGTCCTTGACACAGGCTGCAAGAAAGACTCAGCAGTGTTACAGTGACACAAACTGCCCAGCAGTGGAAGGTTTTACTTTATGCT